>NC_067412.1:93813036-94113183 GCF_009764475.1 Pristis pectinata
TGAGAATCAGGTTTATTATCACTGATGTATGTCGTGAAATGTGTTGTTTTCTGGCAGCAGTACAGTGCAAGATATAAAGACATAAAATTACTATGTGTTACAGAAGTAAATAAATAGTCAGCGAGGAGGAGATGTTATTACCAATCCGCACTGACTGTGGTCTCCCAATAAGGAAACTGAGAATCCAGTTGCAGAGGGAAGGACAGAGGCCCAGGTTTTGAAGCTTGTTGATTAGTACTGAGGGGATGATGGTGTTGAACGCTGAGCAGTAATCCATAAACAGCAGCCTGGCGTATGTATTGCTGTTGTCTAGGTGCTCCAAAGCCGAGTGAAGAGCCAGTGAGATTGCATCTGCTGTAGACCTGTTGTGGCAGTAAGCAAATTGCAGCGGGTCCAGGTCCTTGCTCAGGCAGGAGTTAATTCTAGGAATGACCAACCTCTCAAAGCATTTCATCACAGTAGATGTGAGTGCTACTGGACGATAATCATTGAGGTAGCTCACCCTGCTCTTCTTGGGTACCAGTATGATTGATGCCCTTTTGAAGCAGGTGGGAACCTCTTCTGAACATAATCACTCAACCGGAGGCGGTCATGTCTTCAGCTGCCAAGGTCCTAACTCCCTCCCTAAAATACCCCTTTCCTCTTCACTCCTTCTGTAACTCACTGAAACCCACCCCTTTGCCCAAGATTTTGGTTTTCTCTTTTTGTGGCTCAGTATCCAATGCAGTTTTGTAACATCCTGAGAGGTGCCTTGGGGAGTGCTGCTATGTTAAAGCTGTAATATAACATAAGTTGCTGTTGCTGTTCTCAGTCATAGCACAGAAAAAGGCCCTTCAGCCCATCAAGTCCATGTTAACCATCAACCACCCATTTACTGCAGTGCCACACTAATCCCATTTTATTCTTCCCACTTCAGAGAATGATGAAGTATGGAAAGAAGCTATTTAGCCATTCCAGCTTGCACCAGATCCTAGGAAGATTTATCTAATTAGTCTCACTTCATGTCCCCTTTCCCCATAATCCAGATTATGTTTCCCCTTCAAATATTTATCCAATCCTGTGTTTCTGAAGGTTAACATAAAATATTCTTAGCAACCTTGGCCCACTGAGTCCATGACAACCAGTAAGCATCCAGCGTCAACAATCCTACACTAATCCTATTTTCTTTTCCAAACATTCCCATTAACTCTTCCCAGACTCCACTACTCACCCACACACCAGGGACAATTTACAGTGGCCAATTAACCTGACATCCCACACATCTTTGGGAGAAGGGAAGAACCTGGAGCACCAACAGGACATCCACATGGTCACAGGGAGAACTTGTACACTTCACACAGACAGCACCAGAGGTCAGGGTTGAATCCAGATCATTGGAGCTGTGAGGCAGCATTTCTACTAGTTGTACCACTGTGTCACACTAATACTGTCCACTATCAAACTTGATCAGGTTAATGGAACACAATATACCTTCAACAGATTTGTGCTGACTTTCATTTATTAGCCCACAATTTTCCAAATGCCAGTTAATTTTGTCCTGTGTACACTTCCTTTAATGAAATAATTGTATTAAAATAACATTTCTCCCTGAACTACCATATTTTAGGAAATGTTCCTCCATTGTATGATAATGCTGAAAGATTTTAAGTTTTGAGCTTCTGCTGTCTGTCTTTTCATACAAGTTGTCCTGAAGAATTTATGCTGAATTTAACTAATGGCATTAAAAGCTAAAGACTCTCAAGTGTAAGTTGAGGTGAAGGTTTGATCGTGAAAATTAAGCCATGTGATGGAATTGTTGAACAATCAGGACATTGGGACCGGTTAGATGGACAGTTTTCAATTAGAGATGCATTGTTAATAAAAAAAAACACAGATCATAGAAGTTGTTTGTTATTGCATTGCTTTTCACAGCAAGAAAAAAACCCTGTCCGTATCCCGTTAAATCGTTCACTTCTCTTGTCAAGGAAGTTCTGTCGGAATCTAGGTGCTGTTTCAAACTATCCTGTAGGACCATCAATATGATCGTCACATCAAATCTGGGAAAGGCATCCTGAACAAAATGTGTTCTGTAAGTGAGCTTCATTGATTGGACTTCTTCAATGATGAAGTTCTGTGGAAGGTGCTAGCCAGATTTGGCTGCCCTCTGAAATGTATTAAGGTCTCAATGCTTCTTCCCATTCAGAAGATGGCTACCATTCTCTTGAATGGTCTGGAGACAGAGCCATTCATCAGCTAAACTGAAGTTAAGCAAAGATGTGTTACAGCCCCTGTTTTTCATCATACCAGAAGTCATTCATGCCTCACTAGAGATCATAACGCCACTGGAAATGACATCAGATGCAGAATAGATGAGCAGCTCTTTAATTCCTATTGTCTCCATACCTGCAGAACAGAATCTTCAAGGCCTTCATTATTGATCTCCAGTCTTATGATGATTAGTCCATCGTCACACACTCTGAGAATTATGTTTGATCCACACTGGATCTTTTTCCACAAATGACCATCACTTAGGATTCTCTCTTAACATTGAGAGGACTAAAGTGCTCCATTAGCCTGCCTCAGACCTTGCACATCACCTACCACAAGTCATTAACAGTTTACTACTCTTGATCACGACCTCTCTCAAAGTGCTAACATCAGTGTGCAAGTGATTCCTTTGGGAAACTGCTCCAACATTCCTTCACTATTGATGAACAACAGAAGGGCATCAAAGTCCAATTCTATAAAGCTTGAACCATTGCCACAGGGATGCAAAACTGGCCACACCTCAGGGCTCTGGAGAGGTACCACCAATAATGTCCCCTGAAGATCATCATTCGAATGACAACATTCTCACTCAGGCCAACGTCACCAGCTTTGGGGTCATGATCCTCAAGCACCAAGCATTCCACGCCGGACGTGATATTCAGATGTTGGTTTTTCTTCTCCCCAAGCAAACACGCTACTCCCAGTTCAACCATGGTTGGAGATTCTGTGTGGCCAGAAGAAAGGTCACAAGGACATGCTTAAAGGGCCAAGGTGTAATCTGAGAATAGCTTCATTGGCACTACATCCTCTGTCATGGAGAAGAAGCACTCTCCCCTTGTAGCTGAAGAGAGGGATGGAAAGAAAGGGGAAGCACCTCCACCCAGCAGATAATTAGCCACCAGGAGAATGTTTGTACTTTCTGCAGGCAAGTTAGCGGTTCTCAGAATCATCTCCAGCTATCAAAGGGTCGCTGATGATGATGTGATGCTTGACAGATGTTAACATGTTCCAAGATTATGTTACAATATTCAGTGTAAGTTCATTACAGGCTGTCTTTGAGTTACGAATGCCCGACTTATGGACACCACTACATACCAACGAGCACCCATTATATTATTAAATTCAAAAGTCTGATACAACCATTCCTACAAACAGCAGAACTAGCTTCCTTTCTCCACTGTTTGTAATTGTTCTTTCAAATCAGTTTTATGTGCTTTTGATGCCATTCCTTACAATTCTGTGGAGGTGCAGTTACCGTATCAAGTGATTTTGCGCATTTTCCAACTTATGAGCAAAGTCAACCTTTGGATGTCTGTAAAAACGGAACCCATTCCTTACCCGGGATGGCCTGTATACTAAAGACTGCCTGCTCAAGAACAGTAAACCTGTGAGTGTAGAAAACTAACAACACTTTGTAAACCTCAGTGACTGATATGTCTTAGAGCTAACAGCTTTCACTAGACATCTACCTTGTCCCCTTTCCACGGACAGACAAAATACAAAAACATGTTGAAACACCTTCCAACAGTGTGGGATATAGCAGCATAGTTTCTGGTCCAGCAATACAGAGTCCCAGCCTTATAAACCATAGAAATGAGTTCAAATCCCACCCTCACGGTTGCGGAATTTTAATTCAATCAATTGAATACAAATGGAATTCAGAGGTTGATGATGACCATAAAACAGTTGGATGTCATAAAAATTCACCTGGATCACTACAGGTATTCCTGGATTCATGGACATTCGATATACAAATTTTCGCAATAAAACCATTGACCCTTTCTACTAGATTGAATAGCATGTCTCAATAACATAAGTTAGGGTGCTTCGATCCAAATTGTTCTCGTATGCCTGAGAGTTCTACTTAGTTAGTGACAGAGCCAGGGACTTTGTGAGTATGCCGATACCCAAAAATTATGGGTTGGAAAATACAAGTTGGTTCATGAAGCCCAACAAACAAAATGCCAGGAACAACAGAATGAGAAACTTCCTTCCCGAACACTCACCCCCTCTGCATTGCATCCCTTTGGGAGTCAATAAAACAGGCAAACTCAAGAGCATAACCAGAATCAATCCGTATCTAAGTTGAAAGGTATTATGTATTTCAATCAGTGCTAAGTTGGACACTGTTTAATATTTCAAACCAACATAAATCACTAAAGTTAGTTCTGGGAATCGAGGGGGATGATCTTTTATTCTTGATTTTTGGCATTTAAGATAAAGGAAATACTATAATAAACTGAAGGTAATATGTACATCCCATCTTCATTACAGCTTATTTCTGTACTTTATCTCTTTCTATTTAATAGTCATATTAATTCTACCCTAAAAAGCTACTTTGGTGCCAGTGTGAGATTTAATAGTGATGCATGTCTGAACAATTTATCAGATGAGAGATTATATGATGTTTCTCTTCAGAACAAGCTAGTACTTTTCTCTCAGAGTGAAATGACCTGGACTTTGAACATCAAATCATCCTGATTCCATATTGAAATATCCCAGGGATAGAGTTTGGGAGCACCTTGGGATTTTGGAGAAGCACGTTGCAATATCAGACAATATTATTGAGTTTTGACTAACCACCACATTTTATTGTGTTCTTCCAGAGCTTTGTAAGGGGATGTTTGTTTGTCACCTCACATGACATTGAACTGATTAATCTATTGCTCTGATTAATGCTTTGCTTCATAGAACAGAGAACAGTACAGTACTGGAATGGGCCCCTCAGCCCATGATGCCTGTGCCAACCATGATGCTAATTTAAACTAATCCCATCTGCCTGTACATGGTCTATATCTTTCCATTCTCTGCCTGTTCACGTGCCTCTCTTTAAATGCCTTAAATGTTGCTATTGTATCTGCTTCCATCCCTCTCCCGGCACCACATTCCAGGCACCTACCACTCTCTGTGTAAAAAAACTTGCCTCGTAAATCTCCTTTAAACTTTCCTCCTCTCACCTTATACCTCTGCCCTCTAGTATTTGTCATTTCCCCCCGGGAAAAAAAACCCTTATCTACCCTACCTATGCCTGTCATCATTTCATATGCTCCTATCAGGTTGCCTCCTCGAGCCGTCAATGCTCCAGAGAAAACAGTCAAGTTTGTCCAAGCTTTCCTTATAGTTAATAGTCTGCAATCTAGGCAACATCCTAGTGAACCTCTTCTGCATCCTTTCCAAAGCCTCCACATCCTTCCTGTGGTGTGGCAACCAGAACTGCACACGATACTCCAAATGTGGCCTAACTAAAGTTTTATACAGCTGCAACATGACTTCCCGACTTTTATACTCAACACCCCAACCAATGAAAGCAAGAATGCTGTATGCCCTCTTGACTCCAGTGTTCACTTGTGTTTCCATTTTAAACTATCTATGGACTTGGGCCCCAGAATCTCTCAGTAGATCAATGCTCCCATGGGCCCAGCCATTTACTGTATACTTTCCTCTTACGTTTAACGTCTCAAAGTGCAACTCCTTACACCCGTCCACATTAAACTCCATCTGGCATTTCTCTTTCCTAGATTTCCAACTAGCCCATATCCTGTTGAATCCTTTGACAACCTTCCTCACTACCCATAACTCTGCCAATTTGTGCGTCAGCACAAACTTACTCATCAGCCCACCTGCATTTTCATCCAAATCATTTATTTTATCACAGACAACATAAATGCTTCACATTCTTGTCCTCTTAAGTAATTTAACAACTCTCATTTTATATACACTCTTTTTCTCTTCATTTTTCCTTAAAATGAATTAATATTGTAGGTTGTTAACTGAAATTGAAGCACATAATAATGGACAAACTACTTCTGTTGAGATCTGAGGTGAAGCATTTAGCATCATCAGTCAAACAACCCTTGGTTGTAATCCCAGCGACAGTGGCGTATTAATGCTAAATGATGTGTTATATCAAGCATTTTCCATGTGACCAAGGCGCTTTCAAGACTTGCAGTGTAGCATATGGAGCTGTTCTATGGACAGAGTCATTAACTACTCCATATGTTGCCTGTGATCTCCTTAAGCACCTTGGATACCTGAAAAACTACCTGAATGATAGCTGTTAAAGATGGGCCAATTGGGAGAAAATACGTGTGCTCCTATAATGATACTGTTAATCATTTTCACTTCAGACAGAACACGCCACAGACCCATATGTTCCAATGACCAAGGGACCAGCAATTTCTTACAATTAAATTCAATTCAGAGGAAAGCAACTGCAAAGATCCCACAAACAAAGGTATGAATTGAGGAGTCCCTTGAGTCTTCACTGCCATTCAATAAGATAACTGCTGATTTGATTGGAACCCCGACTCCACATTCTCGCCTTCCTCAGTAATGATTCACCTCATCAATAATCTGTCTACATCAGCCACACCCTTTGAAGAAGAGAGAGTTCAAAGACTCACAATCCTCGAAGAAGAAAATTGCCTTATCTCTGACTTAAATTGGTGATGCCCTATTTTTAAACAATGACTGTAAAATGTACGCCCTTGCATGTGCAAAAATGATAGGCTGGGAAAGACTTTTCATGTGCTTGAAAACTTGACCTTAAAACATCTGGATTATTATTACGAGAAATAACGTCTTGTACTCTGCCTTCAAGATTCAGTGAGGCAGAGAATAAGGCACTGCTGCTACTATATAGCACGTTTAGTAGGACCAACTGGTTTTCTTGGCAAGAATTCTTTAAATTATATGGGCAAGACAAAGTGACCCAATTTCAAAAGTGCTAAAAGGCCGTTGCTTTTAAGAGTCAATAAATTAATAATGAGATGTTTAAATATGTGGATCAGTCACAAAGAATCATCTCAATAACAGGAAGAAATCAAGAACTACAGATGGGAATGGCAGTGCAGTGGTGAAGTCATTAGATCAGCAATGTGAGCTCAAATCCCACTATACTTTCTGGGAAATTTAATTTATTTTAGTTAAATAAATTTGGAATAACAAGCAAGTATCAGTAACATTAACTGTGAAACTGTTGAATTGTGGTAAAAATCCATCAGATTCTCAATGCCCTTGAGGGAAGGAAATCAGTCATCTTTAATCAGTCTGGCCTCTGAGAGACTTCAGACTGACAGCATTATGTGCAGCTCACTAACCTCCTTCTGAGATGGCCCAGCAACTTCTTAATTCAAGGGCATTTTAGGGTTGGCAATAAATGCCAATTTTACCGCAGTGCCCAAAATCAAATGAGATTTGCCTCTACTTCTATTGAACTGCAAATAGTTTAAAGGTTCCAGCTGGGATCGATCAGATCAGAATTTCTTTTAAAAGTACAGATGCACCAAAGAAAACATCCTAACTGGAAGCATGACAGCTTGGTCTGGCAACTGCTCTGCCGAAGACCGCAAGAAGTTGTGAACACAGCCCAGTCTATCACGAAAACCAGCCTCCCCTCCATTGACTCCATCTACAAGCTGCCAACATAATCAAGGGTCCCTCCCAACCCAGTCATTCTCTCTTCTCCCCACTTCCATCGGGCAGAAGATACAGAAACTTGAGAATATATACCACCAGGCTCAAGGACAGCTTCTATCCTGCAGTTATAAGACTGTTGAATGGACCTTTTATGCAAAAAAGATGTACTCTTGAACTCTCAATCTACCTCATCATGGCCCTTGCAGTTTATTTGTCTACCTACACTGCACTTTTTTCTGAAACTGTAATAGTATATTTTTCATTCTGTGTTTTTTTCTACTACCTTGATGTACTTATGTATGGAATGATCTGTCTAGATGGCATGCAGACAAAAGCTTTTCACTGTACCTCAGTACATGTGACAACAATAAACCAATTATTGTATGGTTGCTTGTGGGTGTTTCGATTTGTCCAAGAATAGAATTTTGATTCTGATCAATGATCAACTATAATCAAATGCTGTGATTACTTCTAAAGTAGATTTGATGGATGTGTTCAAGATTATTTATGGTTTCAACAGAGTAAGATAAGATAAGATTTCTTTATTAGTCATATGTATATCGAAACACACAGTGAAATGCATCTTTTGCGTAGAGTGTTCTGGGGGCAGCCTGCAAGTGTCACCACGCTTCCGGCGCCAACATAGCACGCCCACAACTTCCTAACCCGTACGTCTTTGGAACGTGGGAGGAAACCGGAGCACCTGGAAGAAGCCCATGCAGACACGGGGAGAACGTACAAACTCCTTATAGACAGCAACCGGAAATGAACCCAGGTCACTGGCACTGTAATAGCATTACACTAACTGCTACACTACTGTGCTGCCCAGTAAGTTAGGAGAAATGAGCTTCAACAGTAGAAGGGTCAAAAATCAGAGAACACAGATTTGAGATGATTGTCAAAAAAACAGAGGAGAGAAGAGGAAAAATGTGTTTTCTCACTAAGCTGTCTTGATTGCCTGAAAAGATGGGGTGGCTCCAGTGATCTGGGTTTATTTCTGACCTCAGTACTCTCTGTGCAGAGGTTGCACATTCTCCCTGTGACTGCATGGGTTTCCCCTAGGTGTTCTGGTTTCCTTCAACATCCCAAAGGTTCGTGAGCTGGTAGGTTAATTAGCTGCTGTTAATTGTCCCCAGTGTGTAAATGAATGGTAGAATCTGAGAGAGTTTATGGGAACATTGGGAAAATAAAATGGGATTTGTGTTGGATTGGTATAAATGAGTCCTTTATGGTTTGCATGGATTCTGTGAAAGTAGATTCAATGCTAAAAGGATTGGATAAATACTTGAAGGAGAAATGTTTCCAGGATCATGGAGAAAGAGTACATGCTGGGATTAATTGGATAGTCTACCAAAGATCTGGTGCAGACCAGAGGGGCTGAATGGCCCTCCTGTATTTCATCACACTGTGCCTCCAACATTTCAGAAGAAGCATGGCTTTCAGTTTGCAAAAATGTTCCTGATGGTATTAATGATATAAAAGTTAAGTGCAGAATACATTTGTCCAGAAATTAATTCTCAGCTGGTAATATTAAACATGCTTTGTATTAACGCCAGTATGTTGTTTTATACCTGGAAATTTTATGCTTGGTGCTACCATCTGTGGATGAATGTTAAGCAATGTTTCTTTGACTGATAGGGGTGAGACAAATGAGCCAGCATCAAAAGTCAAAAGCAGGAATGATGTTAATGAATTCTTGTTCATGACAGGAGTGACCGACAGGAAAGAGGATTGGAGGTGAAACATTCAGATAAGTTTGGGAAAGAGTTGATTGCAACAGTTGAACTGATGGAACTTTACCATCTTCCTGGTTGAAGCAATTCCTTCTTCGTAATTATGCTGTCTAATTAGAGAATTGTGCAAAGTCTCAATTAAAATATAACAGAAAACAAACTACTGGAGAAACTCAGTGGGTAAATTGGTAAATTGTTTTATTATTGTCACATGTACTGAGGAACAGTGAAAAACTTGTCTTGTGTACCATCATTACAAGATTACCTGATGTAGACAGATTATTGATAAGCAATGAGGTGAATGGATAAGGGTGTAGGTGAGAATGTGGAGTAGAGGTTCCAATCAAAACAGCAATTAAATTATTGAACGTATTTCATTACAACAGTGCATTGAGATTATACAAGTTAAAGCAACAACAGAATGCAGAATAAAGTGTTAAAGTTACAGAGAACATGCAGTGCAGGTAGACAACAGGGTGCAAGGCCATAATGAGGTAGATCGTGAGGTCAAGAGTCCATCTCATCGTACTAGGAGACCGTTCAATAGTCTTATAACAATGGGAAAGAAGCTGTCCTTGAACCTGGTGGTACGTGCTTTCAGGCTTTTGTATCTTCTGCCCGATGGGAGGGTTGAGCTTCATCACTGGAGGGAAAGGAATTGTCAATATTTCGGGTTCTGATGCTATGTCTTGACCTGAAACATCCACAATTACCTTCCTTCCACAGATGCTGCTCAACCCAGAGTTCCTCCAGCAGCTTGCTTTTTTGCTCCAGATTCCAGCATCTGCAGTCTCTTGTGTCTCAATTAAAATGTACCACACATGTGTGTTATGGACTCAGTGAAAGTCCCTTTAAGATAGAGAGTGTGTGTGTATGTGTGTGTGGGGCGTGCTTACGTCAATAGAAGATAAAGGACGTAATGACGTTGTTGAAGAAGAAGAAGAAGAAGAGAGAGAGAGAAGGGAGAGAGACACCAGCCTGCTTGTTTTCTCTATCGATGGATGAGAAACAATAACTGTGTTTGCCACTGAAATCCATGTATGGAAGTTGGAAGTAATCCGGTGGAGTTCACTTTGTTGCTAACCTGTAGAAGGAAACAGGTATTTGTGTGTGGACGACCACGGTTCGGATGCTTTTCGGGGTGAGGAAGTCACTACCGAGTAAACACTGAAGTGTCGTTTGGGTTCCATCGTGGAACATTTGGATTTCGTATGTACTCTCTCTATGTTTTTCTACATCTACATCTTATCTTCAGACAACGGTGGTTGTTGAAGAAGCCCTTGCTCATGTTTCACCTTATGGCTTGCGGAACTGAACTTTAAGAACCATTCAGGAACTGGGAGTTTTGGACTTTGTCACACACACACACGAAGAGTTTAGTTTTGGGGTTAACGTTCGAGGTTTAACATTCTTGAATTCTAACATACTAACATTTTTACTTTTATTTTACGTATTATCAATAGTAGTGATTAATAAAATAGTTTTTAACACTGAATCATGCTCAGTGTGTTTCTTTTGTTGCTGGTTTGTGACAAAATTGGGGGCTCGTCCGGGATAGTTCCCAAGGTTAACGAGTGTCGTCTGGGATTGTACCCCAGATTGACGAGATTTGTTCGAGATTCAATCCAAAGATTTTTGAGGAAGGTCTGATAAATTCTTTTTTTAATTGGCTTGTGTGTGTGGAAACCAGCAGCAATGGATATTAAGGCATTTTTGGAGTCACCAACCCAAAAGGGATTGGAGGTGGCGAAAAAGGATGATCTGATAAAGATTGCTACAAGGCTAAACCTTACAGAAGTAAAGCAGTCTATGAGAAAGGCAGATATTCAGAGATTGATAGCTGGCCATTATGTGGAAAAGAAGGTGTTTGAGAAGGAAGTGTTAAAACAGTTTCCTGGCAGTGAAATAGCAATTTCTGAGGCACAGGTGCAGCTGGCAAAGATAGAAGCTGAAAGAGAACAAAAGAGATTAGAGGCCGAACGAGAGCAAACCCAGTTAAAGATAGAAGCTGAACGAGAGGAAACCCAGTTAAAGATAGAAGCTGAACGAGAGGAAAAGAGATTAGAGGCTGAACAAAAGCTAACTCAGATGAAGATAGAGGCTGATCTAGCAATGAAGCAGATGGAATTGAAGAGGATGGAGCTGGATAGTGAGGAGAAGGAGAAACAGAGGCAGCATGAGTTACAAATGAAGCGTAGGAGTTCGGAATCTGATTCTGATGATGGTTTTTCAGCCAGCAGGGAGGTTCGATTAGTCCCTCCGTTTGAAGAAGATCAGGTTGATCAGTATTTCCAACATTTTGAAAAGGTTGCTGTGAGTTCAAACTGGCCAAGGAAAGGATGGGCTCTTATGGTACAGAGTGTGATTAAAGGTAAAGCTCAAAAAGCTTATTCTGCTTTGTCTGTTGAGGATGCAGCTGATTATACCAAGGTAAAACAAGCTATTTTGAAGGCCTATGAATTGGTCCCTGAGGCTTATAGACAAAAATTCAGAGACTTGAGGAAATCTGCAGATCAGACTTATATGGAATTTGCCAATGGAAAGAGAATATGTTTTGAACGATGGTGCCTGGCTAAAAATGTAGATGGGGATTACGATAAATTGACAGAATTGATACTGGTGGAAGACTTTAAAAGATGTGTTCCAGCTGAATTAACAACATATTTAAATGAAAAGGCAGTGGAAACTTTACAAGAAACTGCTAGGTTGGCAGATGATTATGCTTTAACCCATAAATCCAAATGGGGACAACCTAAAACCTTTCAAAAGAGTTACAAGGACAATCCAGGTAAACCAGAGATTAAATTGGGAGGTAATCAAAAAGGAAAAGATGAAAAGAAGCCAGGGCTGGAGAAACCTGTTGAGCGTACTTGTTATTACTGTAGGAAACCTGGCCACGTGATATCTAATTGTGCCCTTTTGAAGAAAAAGAAGGAAGCTGGGCCCAATGCTTGCTTTCAGGCAATTAAAAATCAAAAAGGTTCAGGAGATGCTGTTAAAGATCAGTCCTTGCAAGAGGGAAAAGCGGAAAAGTTGGAGAAGGTGAGAAAAGAATTCCGTTCGTATGTATCAGAGGGTTTTGTTTCACTGAATGATGAGTCACCCCAGGTGCCAGTGAAAATTCTTAGAGATACTGGGGCTAGTCAATCTCTCTTGCTGGACAGTGTTTTAAATTTTGGTGAAGAAAGTGACACTGGTGAAGTAAATCTAATACGAGGCGTTACAGGTGAGACCATGTCTGTCCCTTTTCACAGGGTGATTTTAAAGTCAAAGTTCGTAGAAGGACCAGTCGAGATAGGGATAAGACCTAGTTTGCCAGTGGAAGGAGTTTCTTTGTTATTGGGAAATGACCTTGCAAATGGAGAAAGTGATCCTGTGGTACGGTTAACAACCAAACCAAGGATTGATGAGTCTGAGGATGATTCAGATGTTTACCCATCATGTGCGGTGACTCGAGCTAGAGCTAAAGAATTAGCCAAGAAAGACAGTCCGGTGCAGTCTGATGTAGTTCCTTGTGACAGTCCTAAACAGGAAGAAAATTTTGATGCCTTATCTGAGACTTTTCTGTCTTCACTGGAGGATCAACATCCTTACAGTGAGCCTGAATTTAAAGATTTGTCTTTGTCGAGGAAGGATTTTATGGTGGAACAGACAAAGGACCCTGAGTTGACAGAATTGAAAGAAAAAGCTCTCTCATGTGAGGAGATTGAAAAAGTGCCAACTGGATACTATGTCAAAAATGGAGTGTTAATGAGGAAATGGAGACCTCCTCATGTTCCTGTTACTGAGGAATGGGAAGTTATTCATCAGGTTGTTGTTCCAAAAGTTTATAGGGATGAGATTTTAAACCTGGCCCATAGTATGCCTTTGGGTGGTCATTTTGGTGTGAATAAAACTGTAGGGAAGATCTTGAAACAATTCTATTGGCCTGGTTTGAGAAAAGATGTGGTGATGTTTTGTCGAACCTGCCACACATGTCAGATGGTAGGTAAACCAAATCAAAAACCCCCTGTGGCTCCTTTGAAACCAATTCCTGCTTTTGGTGAACCCTTTTCGAAGGTGATTGTGGACTGTGTTGGCCCCTTACCAAAGTCTAAGACTGGAAATCAGTATTTGTTAACCATCATGTGTGCCACTTCTAGATTTCCAGAGGCAATACCCCTTAGAAATATTAAGGCCAAGACGGTGTCAAAGGCTCTTGTAAAATTTTTTACCTTGTTTGGTTTGCCAAAAGAAATCCAATCTGATCAAGGTAGTAATTTTATGTCAAAAATTTTTCAACAAATAGTCTATGAGCTGGGAGCAAAGCAGATTGTATCATCTGCATATCACCCAGAATCTCAAGGAGCTCTGGAGAGATTTCATTCTACTCTCAAAAATATGCTGAAGACTTATTGCTTTGAAAACACCAAGGATTGGGACGAAGGTATCCATTTACTTTTGTTTGCCGTTAGAGAATCGATCCAGGAGTCAATCGGATTTAGTCCGTTTGAGCTTGTGTTTGGACATAGGGTGAGAGGACCTTTGGATTTGTTAAGAGAGCAATGGGTTAATGAGGAAGTTCACTTGAGTCTGTTGGACTATGTCCAAAAATTTAAAACTCGGTTGGAGAGAGTCTGCCAGCTAGCGAGAGAGCATTTGAAAACAAGCCAGATAAGAATGAAGACATATTTTGATAGACGTGCTCGGCCTAGGACATTCGCAGTGGGGCAAAAGGTGTTGGTATTTTTCCCTAGCCAAAATAATCCCTTGCAAGCTCGTTTTTCTGGACCCTATGTTATTGAATCTCGAGTGACTGATCTAACATATATAATCAAAACACCAGATAGACGCAAGAAAACACAACTCTGTCATGTAAACATGCTAAAACCTTATTATGAGAGGGATTCAGTTGTGGCCTTGGTGGATGGTGTAAAGGTTGTTTCTAGAATGCCTGATGTTGATGTTGAGGAAGGCCAATTTAGACCAAATATTGTTCCATCGAAACTAAAAAACCAAAATATCCTGGAGAACCTTGAAACGAAGTTGGACCATTTACAAGTTTCACAAAAACAACAGATGAGAGAATTAATTTTAAAATTTAAAAATCTGTTCCCAGATGTTCCAAACAGAACATCGATAATTACCCATGATGTTGATGTTGGGGATGCAAAACCAATCAAACAACACCCATATCGAATGAATGTGGAAAAAAGTAAACTTGTTGATCAGGAAATAAAATACATGTTGGAAAATGATATTATTAGACATTCTACTTCAAATTGGAGTTCGCCCTGTGTTATTGTACCTAAACCTGATGGAACTGTTAGATTTTGCACAGATTACAGGAAAGTGAATGCTGTAACAAAGTCAGATGCTTACCCTATTCCTAGGGTGGATGATTGCATAGACAGAGTGGGAAAGGCAAAATTTCTTACAAAGATTGACCTATTAAAAGGGTACTGGTGTGTTCCATTAACAGATAGAGGAAGGGAGATTTCAGCCTTTGTAACCCCTTCTGGATTGTATGAATACAATGTTTTGCCATTTGGAATGAAAAATGCTCCGGCAACATTTCAAAGAATGATTAATTCAGTGATTCATGGGTTAAAACATACAGATGCCTACATTGACGACTTAGTGACTGGGAATGATACTTGGGAAGATCACATCTCTGCGTTAGAAAGGTTGTTTGAAAGACTTTCCAAGGCTAACCTTACAGTTAACTTGGCTAAAAGTGAATTTGGCCATGCCACTGTGACGTACCTTGGTTATGTTGTAGGTCAAGGCAAGCAAGCTCCTGTTCAGGCAAAAGTTCAAGCAATATCTGAGTTCCCTATTCCCACAGGTACGAGGACTGTTAGAAGATTTTTGGGAATGGTTGGATATTATCGAAAATTTTGTAAAAGTTTTGCTGATATTGCTCTTCCCCTAACTAATCTTCTGAAGAAGGGAGTAAAGTTTGTTTGGACAGATTCTTGTCAAGAAGCATTTGAGAAGCTGAAAGCCATTTTATGCTATCATCCTGTGCTCAGAACACCTGACTTTGAAAAGCCATTTTCATTAGCAGTAGATGCCAGTGATGAAGCTGCAGGAGCTGTGTTGTTGCAGAAGGGTGACCTTGATGATATTGACCATCCTGTAGCTTACTTTTCAAAGAAATTTAATGAGCATCAAAAGAATTATTCCACCATAGAGAAAGAATTACTGTCGCTTGTTTTAGCCTTGCAACATTTCAGTGTATATGTTTGCACCGCTCAGAAACCATTGACTGTGTATACAGATCATAACCCATTGGTGTTTCTGAGCCGAGTCAAAAACAAGAACAGAAGGCTGTTAAACTGGAGTTTAATTTTGCAAGAGTTTGATCTCATGATAACTCACATTAAAGGCAAAGATAATGTGATTGCTGATTGTCTTTCCCGATGTTAAATGGGAAACATGTATCTGTACTAATCTGATAGTCTGTAGTTGTGTAGCATGATAATTATTAACATTACTAACTGTATGCGCGGTTAAAATTTTCTTGGGAAAATTTTTTTTTTAGGTGGGAGGTGTTATGGACTCAGTGAAAGTCCCTTTAAGATAGAGAGTGTGTGTGTATGTGTGTGTGGGGCGTGCTTACGTCAATAGAAGATAAAGGACGTAATGACGTTGTTGAAGAAGAAGAAGAAGAAGAGAGAGAGAGAAGGGAGAGAGACACCAGCCTGCTTGTTTTCTCTATCGATGGATGAGAAACAATAACTGTGTTTGCCACTGAAATCCATGTATGGAAGTTGGAAGTAATCCGGTGGAGTTCACTTTGTTGCTAACCTGTAGAAGGAAACAGGTATTTGTGTGTGGACGACCACGGTTCGGATGCTTTTCGGGGTGAGGAAGTCACTACCGAGTAAACACTGAAGTGTCGTTTGGGTTCCATCGTGGAACATTTGGATTTCGTATGTACTCTCTCTATGTTTTTCTACATCTACATCTTATCTTCAGACAACGGTGGTTGTTGAAGAAGCCCTTGCTCATGTTTCACCTTATGGCTTGCGGAACTGAACTTTAAGAACCATTCAGGAACTGGGAGTTTTGGACTTTGTCACACACACACACGAAGAGTTTAGTTTTGGGGTTAACGTTCGAGGTTTGACATTCTTGAATTCTAACATACTAACATTTTTACTTTTATTTTACGTATTATCAATAGTAGTGATTAATAAAATAGTTTTTAACACTGAATCATGCTCAGTGTGTTTCTTTTGTTGCTGGTTTGTGACATGTGGCTTTAACCTTTGTTGTTCCATGTTTCATGGGTTACAAGAAATCCAATTCTGTCAGTGATTCCCAGCGAAGATTGGAGCTTAATGGGGCAGCCAGCAGTGCCTTGTACATTACACGCTACAAATAAGACCACTTGCTGTGTAATGATGCCCTAAGACATCAGAAAGTTTCTGTGAGGACGCTGTCAGATATGCCTACTGGTGAGGCGGTAGAAAGGGGGGATGGTTAGCAATGGAAGAAGTCTTCAAATAAAATGTCAAAACTTCCAGGCTTGTCTTCCATAATTTAAGTTATAATAAGCATGTAATTAGAAAGAAAATGACTAAAACGATAAGCTGAGATAAATTGAGAATTTATGGATTGTAATATTTCTGTACATTATCACCAGTACAGAAGATTGGTGCAGTGATGCGATCAATCTGTTTAAATGAGAAAAGAATTTGATGGGGTATATACAGAGAAACTAATTCCCCTGGTGGGAGAAATCAAGACACAACAGCTATAAACAAAACATTTTTACAGGTCCATCAGGAACCTCATTGAGTGCAAGTTAGATCAGAATGTCCATGGAGATTGGAAGGCTGAGATGGACAGATTTTCATACAGTTCAAGTGGGACATGTTCATGTGGGTTGTTATGTTCCTTGCATGCCTGCCCTTGTTCTTCATGGTGGTAGAGGTTGTGGATCTGGAAGGTGCTTTGGTAAGCAACTGCAGTCGATATTACACACTGCAGATTCAGTGTGCTTATCACAGCTTATCCATCGGGTAGAAGATACAGGAGCCTGAGGGTACGTATTACCAGGTTTAAGGACAGCTTCTACCCCACTGTGATAAGACTATTGAATGGTTCCCTTATACAATGAGATGGACTATGACCTCATGATTTACCTTGTTGTGACCTTGCACCTTATTGCACTGCACTTGCTCTGTAGCTGTGACACTCTACTCTGTACTGTTATTGTTTTTGCCTGTACTACATCAATGCACTCTGTACTAACTCAATGTAACTGCACCGTGTAATGAATTGACCTGTACGATCAGTTTGTAAGACAAGCTTTTCACTGTACCTCAGTACAAGTGACAATATTAAACAAATACCAATACCATCACCAAGTTCTGTGTTAGCAGAAATGTATTTCTTCTACATTTTGGGAAAGTTAAAGCCATTGTATTTGGTCCCTGTAACAAAGTCTGCTCAGCAGTCACTCACTCTGTCCTTCTGCTTGGCAGTCGAAGCAGATTTTTCACAACCTTGGTGTCAAATTTGAGCCATATAGTACCCTCACTAAGACCTCCTGTTACCCCCTCTATAAGCATCATCTGACTTCACCTCTGCCTCTGCCCAATCTGCTACTGAAACATTCACCAGGTATTCAACCTTCACTTTAATTCATGTCTCCTGGTCCTTGAACCATTAGCCAATGACAACAGCTTCTTCCTATCTGCCTTCTCTGAATAGATCATGACCAATTCCCTTGGTGGGAGAAATCAAGACACAACAGCAATGAACAAAACATTTTTGCAGCTCCTTTTGACCTACCAGCCAGAACCAGCTTCATCACTCCCAACTTCTAGCTGAACTCTTGTCCCTGGAACCATTCATGTAAATCTCTTCTACACCCTCTCTAGGACTGTTACATCCTGCCTAAAGTGCAAGGATCAGTTCAAGATGTAACACTCCAATAGTCCTTAATCAGTGTTTAAAAAGATTCAGATTAACTTCCTTGATTTAGTACTCTGTGCCTCTACTTGTGAAGCCCAGAATCTCAGGCATTTTACTCATCTTTACTTTCTGTCCCCACAGGTAGTCCCCAGGTTACGACACGTTCTGTTCCTAAGAACTGTTCATAAGCAGAAATCTTCATGAGTTGGAAATGAAGAAGATCACTGTGTGGGAAAGGATCACAGATACAACCGTCAGCCTGCCTCACTGACTCAGTGAGTTTGTTGAGCGCTCCTAGCTCTGCTTGGCTTGACCCAGCCCCCCAGTTGTTGAGGCTCAGGGAGGGGTTTGTAGGTGGGGAGCATGCAGCAATGCCCCATTCCCACCCAGCCGGCAAATCCATCCCCATCCATCCCGCCAGTCTCCCAAACACCAATGCATATGGCAGGCATGGTAGTGTAGCGGTTAGCGTAACGGCATTACAGAGCCAGTGACCTGAGTTCAATTCTGGCCGCTGTCTCTAAGGTGCTTGTACATTTTCCCCATGTCTGCGTGGGTTTCCTCCGGGTGCTTCAGTTTCCTCCCACATTCCAAAGACATGCAGGTTAGGAAGCTGTGGGCATGCTATGTTGGCGCCGGAAGCGTGGCGGCACTTGCGGGCTGCCCCCAGGACAGTCTTTGCAAAAGGTGCATTTTACTGTGTGTTTCGATGCACATGTGACTAATAAAGATATCTTATCTTATCTATATGGGCAGGCGTTCATAATCTGGGGAAGACCCGTACTTTGTCTAAAACTATCATAACCATGTTTTCTTTTCTCCCTTATGAGCTTGCCTTTTCACCCACTATTCCAACCCTGGCATGTTCAACCTCCCTCACTTCATCCTCTGCAAACTCAAAAAACTCTGCCATTTACACCAGGTCCCGTGTACCTCACCGTCCCCTCACTTGGTGACTCATGCTGGCTTCCCATTACGCAAAGTCCCCATTAAAAAGTTGTCACCCTGGTTTTCAAATCCTAATAATCTCCTCCAAATACACAGGGCTTTTAGATACCTGTGCTCCTCTAACTCTGGCTTGTTCTTCATCCTCAAACTTAGTTGTCACACTTTTTAAGGCACGGCCTTCATCTGTCCCAGCCCCAAACTCAGAAATTCCTTCCCAGAATTTTTTTGTTTATTTGTCTCTCTTTCCTCCTCAAGACTAGGGAGAGATCAGACAGATCAGGACTTTATTCCTTGGAATGTAGGAGACTGAGGGATGAGGTTATAGAGATGTATAAACTCATGAGGGGCATAGATAGGGTGAATGCACTCAGTCTTTTTCCCAGGATTGGGGAATCAAGAACTATAGGGCATAGGTTGAAGGTGAGAGGGGGAAGATTTAAAAGGAACTTAAAAGGCAACTTCTTTACACAAAGGGTGGCATGTATGTAGAACGAGCTGCCAGAGGAAGTGGTTGAGACAGGTGCAATAACAACTTTTAAAAGACAGTTGGACAGGTACCTGGATTTGAAAGGTTGAGAAGGTTATGGTCCAAATGGTGGCAAATGGGACCAGCTTGGATGGGACATCTTGGTCATCATGGACCAGTTGGACCGAAGGGCCTGTTTCCATGCTGTGTGACTCTATGTGTAAGAAAATCCTTCATATTTGACAATGTTTTAGTCAATTGTCCTTGCTTCTCCTCGGGCAGCACATTGGTGCAGCTAAGTAAAGCGAGTGCCGCACAGCGCCAGAGACCCGGGTTCAATCCTGACCTTGGATGCTGTCCGTGTGGAGTTTGCACATTCTCCCTGTGACCACATTGGTACTGGTATTGGTATTGGTTTATTATTGTCACTTGTACCAAGGTACAGTGAAAAGCTTGTCTTACAAACCGATCGTACAGGTCAATTCATTACACAGTGCAGTTACATTAAGTTAGTACAAAGTGCATTGATGTAGTACAGGTAAAAAGAATAACAGTACAGAGTAACGTGTCACAGCTACAGAGAAAATGCAGTGCTTCTGGGTACTCCCACATCCCAAGGACGTGTAGGTCAGTAGGTTAATTGGCCACTGCAAATTGCCCCTAGTGTTGAGGTGAATCGTAGAATATTGGGGGGAGTTGATATGGAATTAATGTAGGATTAGTGTCAATGGGTGGTTAGGACTCGTTGAACCAATGGGCTTATTTCCGTGCTGCATCTCTTGATGACTTTTAAGTAGCTTGGTGTCAAAATTAGTTTGTTGACAATCCTGTGAAGTAGCTTGTTTTGTGGCAGGTGAGGCACCACATAAAAAAGGTTGCAGTCATTGGATCATGTTTGTGAAGCTAAGTGAGGCACATGGAATTGAGGTATGGATCAGCGTTGATCTAATTAAGTGACAGAGCAAACCTGAGGAGATGAACCTCCCACTCCTGTTCCTATGTCATGACAGGTGATAGCAAACAGAGCTGTGCTAACAACATAAAATGTTCCAAACCCAATGGTAAATAGAGAGATGGAGTACTGCATTCTATTCTGGTCGCCCCATTATAGGAAGGATGTGGAGGCTTTGGAGAGGGTGCAGAAGAGGTTTACCAGGATGCTGCCTGGATTAGAGGGCATGTGCCATAAGGAGAGGTTGGACAAACATAGGTTGCTTTCACTGGAGCGGCGGAAGTTGACCGGAGATCTGACAAGAGTTTATAAAATTATGAGAGGCATAGATAGAGCAGACAGCCGGTATTTTTTTCCCAGGATTGAAATGTTTAATACTAGACGGCATGTATTTAAGGAGAGAGGGGGAAAGTTCAAAGGAGATGTGTGGGGCAAGTTTTTTACACAGAGACTTGTGGGTGCCTGGAATGTGTTGCCGGGGTGGTGGTAGAGGCATCTGAGAGGCTCTTAGATACGCACATGAATATGCAGAGAATGGAGGGAATTGGACCATGTGCAGGCAGAAGGGATTAGTTTAACTAGGTGTCATTTGCTTAATTAGTTCAGCACAATAACACAGGCAGAAGGACCTGTAACTGTTCTATGTTTAAATGAGCAGAGCTAGAAAATTCATTGTTTCTCCCATGAAACACATTGAAATCTGAAGAACTGCCAGCAAGGCAAGAAGAGGAAAGCACAACACTTGCATTTAAACCAATGCATGTTCGCAATTCTAATGAAGAAATGGAAACAAAGTCAAATGGAACTTCAGCAAGGTATTGGAGACACAAGAGACTGCAGATGCTGGAGTCTGGAGCAAAGAAACAAAATGCTGGAGGAACTCAGCAGGTCAGGCAGCATCTGAGGAGGGAAATGGATAGTTGACGTTTTGGGTGAAGACTGTTCACCTGGTCTGAAAGGTTACCGGGGTTTGCAGGAATGTAGAATTGAGTTTATTAGGTCAGCCACCATCATGTTTGATGGTGAAACAGGGTCAAGGGGTCGAGTGTTCCTAATCTGTGTTCATGTGATTTAATTGAAACCATTCAAAAACTTCATGCCCACAAAATTAAGAGAAACTGTTGAGGATTTGGTAGCCAGGAGTTATAGCAGGTGTGAATCGAGTACATAGGTATCTTTACTCTTGCCCAGGTAAATGTAAGGTAGATACCATGAATGTGAAAGCAAAGCTCCCTTCCTTTTGAAAGGCATATTAAACAATAGTCAAAGTTCTACCCAGATCCAAGCCGGCAACACATAATCTGGTGTTGAACATTCAATGTCATTATGTCATTCTTCGCAATATATCCCATTCATAAAAGATTATTAAACACAGTTTAAGTGCTTGTGACCTTTTCGTGAAATAGAAACTATACACATGAACCCCTAAGGGACTCCTGCCAAAGATTAATGAACACTACAAGAAGCTAAACAGATAACATGCCACATTCAATGGCACATTCTAAACAAATCTGACAATTATTTCTCTGAAGTAACTGAGAGAAGTGATGTATAAATTGCAGTGTGGCCTTTAATGAAATTTATGGTCACTTTTAAAACCCATTTATGAAAAACTGCAACAACCCTAAATCAGTCAAGTTTAAGTCAATTTTGCTGTGCTACACACAGTGGAAGTGCCTCTTACATCAAGCTGGAAAGAAAATACATTCACAGCATGCAGAATGCTGGTTGTTATCAGTTTTATTCCAGCACACTATATCATCCCACACCCCATAAATCTCAGGTCATGCAAAACTCTGCTGCTGTGACCTTGTTTGTACCAAGTCCCAATTGGTAAAACAGAGTTTTATATATCATCCCTTGTTCCCAAATCTCTCCAAGGTCTTGTTTCTCCTGATCTGTAGAAACTTCTCCAGCTCCAATACCCTCCAATGTGCCTGTGCTCCTTCAATTCTGGTCTCTTGGCTATCCCCAAATTAACTGTTCTATCATTAACTGTCAAGGTTTTTTTTCTGTATTGAAAAAGTCCAATTCAACCGCCTTGAAGAACTTTGTACGTTCTCCCTGTGTCTGCTTGGGTTTCCTCCAGATGCTCCAGTTTCCTCTCACATTCCAAAGACGTACGGGTTAGAAAGTTGTGGGTATGCTATGTTGGAGCTGGAAGCATGGCGACACTTGCAGTCTGCCCCCAGAACACTCTACGCAAAAGATGTATTTCACTGTGTGTTTCGATGTACATGTGACTAATAAATAAATATCTTATCTTGTCTTTTAGAGTACAGAGAACATAGAAAAGAACATAGAACATTACAGCACAGTGCAGGCCCTTCGGCCCACGATGTTGTGCCGACATTTTATCCTGCTCTAATATCCTGCTCTAACCCTTCCCTCCCACATAGACACATGAATGATGGAGAAATGGAGAGCTATCTAAGAGTCTCTTAAATGTCCCTAATGTATCTGCATACATTAACAGTTAACAGTTAACATTCCAGGTCCAGGACACTTCATCAGATATCTGAAAGATAGATATCTAATAAGAACATCTATCTTTGAAACCTCAAGCTGTGTCCACAACTCTCTGCAGTTTCTCATGGCTCAGGCAGAGCAGTTGCCATACCAAGCCAGAATGCACCCGGAATGTTTTTTATGCACAATTAAAACAAAACAGGTGCAAATGTTTTATTTTCTGATCTACTTTCTAGGTTTATGCAAATGTAAGTTTTGTTGGTGAAGGTTGGCTGTTGTATTTGTCTTAATATTTTAATACTCTGCATTATTAAACAAGAAACATCCTGCAAAAGGTCGATTCCAGCAAAATAGGTAATTAGAATGGCAGGCTTGACTCAGTGAGTCAACACAGAACATAAATTTGTCGGTTTCTTTGCCCAGCTGAACTACACACTCCTGCAAGCAGCTAAGTTACAGAACCAGCAGTTCTGGACCATTGGCCCATGGTCATGAATTAAAATTCCACCACAACAGCTGGGGAACTTAAAATTCAAGTAATTAAATAAATCTGGAATTTTGCAAAAACCTTGTCTCAGTAACAATAACCGTGAAAGTAACAATCATAAACACCCATCTGGTACACAACTGTCTCCCAAGGAAGGAAATCTTCCGTTCTTACCCAGTCAGATCCAACAATATCACCGTCTCCACAGTTTGAGGGAGATGAGGGGTGGACAATAAATGCTGGCATTAACAGCAATGTCCATGTCCAGTGAGTGAGTCAATTAAGAATAAGAAAATGCTGGAAATACTCAGCAGGTCAGACCACATCTGTGGGAAGAGAAACTAATGTTAACTCTGTTTTCCTTCTCACAGATGCATTCTGACATGCTGAGCATTTCCAGCATTTTTCTTTTGTTTTTATTTAGGGCGGCACGGTAATGTAGCGGTTAGCGTAACGCTATTACAGCGCCAGTGACCCATGTTCCATTCCAGCCACTGTCTGTGAGGAGTTTGTACGTTCTCCCCATGTGTCAGCCTGGGTTTCCTCCAGGTGCTCCGGTTTCCTCCCACATTCCAAAGATGTACAGATTAGGAGCTTTGGGCATGCTATGTTGGCGCCGGAAGCATGGCGACACTTGCAGACTGCCCCCAGGACACTCTACGTAAAAGATGTATTTCACTGTGTGTTTCGATATACATGTGACTAATAAATAAATATCTTATCTTGTCTTTTAGAGTACAGAGAACATAGAAAAGAACATAGAACATTACAGCACAGTACAGACCCTTCGGCCCACGATGTTGTGCCGACATTTTATCCTGCTCTAATATCTATCTAACCCTTTCCTCCCACATAGGCACATGAATGATGGAGAAATGGAGAGCTATCTAAGAGTCTCTTAAATGTCCCTAATGTATCTGCACACATTAACAGTTAACAGTTAACATTCCAGGTCCAGGACACTTCATCAGACCGGAGAAAGAGTTAGTCTACGTAGCAGACTGCAGGAACAATACACAAAAAGTGCTGGAGGAACTCAGCAGGTCAGGCAGCATCCATGGAGGGAAATAAACAGTTGACGTTTCGGGCCGTGACCCTTCATCAGGACTGGAAAGGAAGAGGGCAGAAGCCAGAATAAGAAGGTGGGGGGGGAGGGGGAGGAGCACACGCAGGCAGGGGATAGGTGAGTTCAGGTGACTGGTGAGTCCAGGTGAGGGGGGGAAGGTAGGTAGGCAGGGGAGGGGGGAGAAGATGTAATAAGCTGAGTGATAGGTAGAAGAGACAAAGGGCTGAAGGAGAAGGAATCCAGTAGGAGATGGAATAAGGATGGAAGAGGGGAGGAGAGGAGATGGGCAGGTCATCAAGGTCGGGGAAGGGAGCCACAGACTGCACGAGCTAGCTGCGATGTGCATGTCGGCACATTCTGGATTTCTTCTTTCTGCTCATTGCTTTGCAGCAGTGCAGTATGCTCTGGAGATCGGATAGCTGATACAATGTAGTGTCAACCACATTGTTGGGTCAGATGTCACATCTTGGCCTGACTGGCAAAGGATGACAGATGTGATTTCCTTAAGGGCGTCCATGAACTAGTTGGGTTTTTATGAGTCTAGTATTTTATGGTCACCATTACTGTGAACAGTTTTTAACTCCAGATTTAGTTAATGAAATGAAATTATATTCCACAGGCTGCTATGGTGGGATTTGAATTCACTCCTCTGGACCACGTCCAGGGTTTGGGCTATTACTCCAGTAATGGAGTCATATCCTACAAAGTGTTAAGTTCCCCTTTCAGAAATATTTACCTCACAACCAATATCACTGAAAGCAGATGATCTGCTCACTTTCTCTTTGCTGCTTGTGGGATCTTACAGTGCACAAACTGACATCCATGAAGATACAACAATGGCGTACTTCAAAAGGACGTCACCTTGGCCGTCCTAAGGGGCTCAGTGGTGCAGCAGGTGGTACAGCTCTGGTGAACCAGGTTCAATACCGTGTGGAGTTTGCACATTCTCCCTTTGACCACGAGGGGTCCCCCTGGTGCTCTGCTTTCCTATCAGCTTCCAAAAGATGTGCAGGTTATAAGGTTAATTGGGTAATTAGGTAAGTTATCCCTCATGTAGGTGGGTTGCAGGAGAATTAGGGAAGAATTGATTGGCATTTGATTCAGATTAGTTTACTGTCATATACACCAGGGTGCAATGAAATCCCTAGCTCGGGTGAAGCTCACAGAGTAAACAGTGTACATGGTAATAATAAATACAACAACAAATACAGCAAGAAGCACAAAACAACAGAATGGTGCAAAGATTGTAGTGCAGTCTGAAGTAGTGCAGAAAGAAATGCTAAAGTGACAAAAATGGAATAACCAAGTGAGGTAGAATTATAAGATATATAAGATATTTTTATTAGTCACATGTACATCAAAACATACAGTGAAATGCATCTTTTGCATAGAGTGTTCTGGGGGCAGCCCACAAGTGTTGCCATGTTTCCGGTGCCAAAATAGCATACCCACAACTTCCTAACCCATGAGTCTTTGGAAAGTGGGAGGAAACCAGAGCACCCGGAGGAAACCCATGCAGACACAGAGAGAACATACAAACTCCTTACGGACAGCGGCAGGAATTGAACCCGGGTCGCCGGCGGTGTAAAGCGTTACATCAACCGCTACCCTACCGTGCCTGCCACAACTAAGAGTTAGAATAGGTTACAAGGAAACAAGTGGGAGAAATGGGATTGATGAGATTACTTTGACAGCTGGCCCAGACTGAATAGGCTGAATGACTTCCTTCCAAGTCAAAATGAGATATGAAAGCAAAATGAAAATTCTTTCTTCTGTGCCCAACACAGAACAATGTTCTCTGCTGGATTATTTCCAACAGCTGTTTCATCAGGTTAAGGCTATTAGAGAAAGTGGAGTGCTTCTGGATAATGAAAGACCAAAGCTCATTGTTATTACATTACAAGGATAAGATTATTGTTGGAACCAATGAGCAGAACTTTTCAACCAGTCGCAAGAATGGGTGAAAGAGAATTTGAATTTATCAAACACCCATTTCTCTCTCCATGAAATGTCTCAAGGTGTTATGCCTACTGCTAGTGATTTGGAGTCAGAGGGCTTGACTTCACATAAAGAAGTGTAGTAGACAATTCAAGGACAGGAATAAGATGAATAGCTTGGGAGAGGAATGAAAGTCAGAATAACAGGAGAATTCCCTGGGTTACTTCAGCATAAGATTCAACAATAAAACTGGTCATTGCTATGATCTGTGGAGAAGTCTCCATCAACTAGAGTCAAAATTAGCACAATAGAGATGGTTCTTGTGTTTGCAGACCAATTACCTCAGTTGTAGGATTTAACTGCAGACGTTCCTCAGGGCAGTGTTCTAGGATTAACAATCTTCAGCTGTTCAATGAACTTCCAACCATGGTTGGGATTTCTGCTGACAACTGTGTCGTGTTCAGTTCTATTTGCAACCCCTAAGATGATGAAACTTTCCATGACTGTTTGAAAAAGGGCAAGACAACACTCAACGTAGGCTAAGTGGCAAGCAACAGTTACAGCATATAAGTGCTAGGTACTGACCAACTGTTGTGGTAAAGAAGAGACACAAGAGACTGGACATGGTGGAATCTGGAGCAACAATCTGCTGGAGGAACTCAGTGGGCCGAGCAGCAACTGTGGGAGGAAAGAAATTGTCAACATTTGGGGTCGAAACTCGACATCAGGACTCATCTGCAGGTCCTGATGCAGGGGTTAGACCCGAAACGTCGACAATTTCTTACCTCCCACAGATGCTGCTCAACCCACTTTGAGTTCCTCCGGCAGACTGTTTGTTACTCTTACGGTAAAGAGTTTAACCACCACCCACATTTGCCAAACCGTTATCCGAAGCCTGGGTGGAATTGTAATTACAATTGGAATTGGAATTGGTTTGTTATTGTCACATGTACCAAAATACAGTGGAAATCTTTTGTTTGCATGTCATCCAGACAGATCCAGAAAATCCAATTGCACCAATCACATAAATGCTGTGGATCCAAGCACAGGTTGGAAGCTGGGCATCTATACTGAGTGATTCACCTTGTGATATCCCAAAGTATTTCCATCATCTATAAGTATGATGGAAAATTAGTTAATTGTTTGGATGAGTGCATCTCTGACAACAGCCAGAGAGCTCAACAGATCTCAATGTCAAAGTCAAAGTTGAGTTTATTGTCACATGCACAAGTACATGTATGCACAGGTGCAATGAAAAACTTACTTGCAGCAGTATCACAGGTGCATAGCATCAAGGGAAAAGCAGCCTCTTTGACTGAATATCATCTACAGTAATAGTCATTCCCTCCACCAATGGTACATCATGGCTGCAATGTGTATCATTGACAAGATGCTGCACCAATTTGCTGGGGGCTTCTGTGACAGCCCCTCCCAGACAACTGACCTCCACGTCTTGGGACAAGGGAAACAGGAGCATGAGTCACAACCACCAGTAGCTTCCCTCTCAAGCTGCACACCTTCCTGATGTGGAAATGTGTCATCTTTGCTTCATCACTGGGTCAAAACGGTGGAAGCCTTCACAAAGCAGGACTGTGGAGTACCTGCAGATCACAGATACGAGGTTCAAGTGGCCACTACCACTATCTTCTCAAAGGTTGGGCAATAGGTGCTTGCCTTGCCAGCGCACTCTCATCCCAAGTATGTAGAAAACATGATCCAGATGGGCAGGATATCCATTTGAAACCTAATCCAATTTCTTGCAATTCATCAACTTTGTTGGATTGGAAGAAATTTCCATCTAACCATTGTGTCATGGAGTCATAGAGAGAGACACACAGCACAGAACTGTCCTCATCAATCCACTAAGTGTGCACCAACCACTACACTAATCCCATTACATTATCCTCACATTTCCCTCAACTTCCTACAGATTCTACCACTCACTAACACGCCAGGGGAAATTTACAGCGGCCAAGTGACCTACCAACCCCCTCGTTCTTTGGGATATGGGAGGAAACCGGAGCACCCAGATGAAACCCACACAGTCGCAGGGGGAAAATGCAAAGTCCACACAGATAGTGCCCGAGGTCAGGATTGAACCCGGGCCTTCAGTGTTGTGAGACAAGGGATCTTACTAGTTGTGCAACTGCACCAGATTGAAGAACATTGTGGCAGATCAGAGCACTTTGTTGCATCTTTGCATTACCTTTAGATCATTACGCACAGAGTACGTCAGTTACTGAAAAATATCCTCTGCCTACTGTGAAAGTAAGTCATGATGCACCAGGAGCTTTCCTCTGATTGACTACACTGTTGTTCCTCCTTCATTAGCTTTGGCTCTGTGCCTCCCTTAAATTAGATTTAAAAAGAAATCAAAACCTGTTTGTAAATGGAAGTTATATATTCTAATAGCTAATGATGATGACAGAGCATTCTTTTTTCTCCATCTCATGTATTTTCTTCTTCTGGAATAAACTGTACAAGTTGATAAATGCAGTTCATGTGGCCATGAAATTATTGTACTCTTTTGCAATTTAAAGTTGCCACATTACAATTTTCACAGCACATTGATAATGAGGTCTTTATGGTATAATATAGAGCACTTATTGTTGAATATCAAACATTACCAAGTTAATTTTTTTTATTTACAAGATATGGATATTGCTGAGAAGGCGGACATCTCCTTGGACTCTGCCTTTACCTCTCGTTGTCTTGGTGTAGCAGCCAGCATAATCAAATATCCCACCCACACGGGACATTCTCTCTTCTCTCCTCTTCCATCAGGTAGAAAATACAGGAGCCTGAGGGCACGTACCACCAGACTTAAGGACAGCTTCTACCCCACCGTGATAAGACTATTGAACGGTTCCCTTATACAATGAGATGGACTATGACTTCATGATCTACCTTGTTGTGACCTTGCACCTGATTGCACTGCACTTTCTCTGTAGCTGTGACACTTTACTCTGTACTGTTATTGTTTTTACCTGTACTACCTCAATGCACTCTGTACTAACTCAATGTGACTGCACTGTGTAATGAATTGACCTGTACGATCAGTATGCAAGACAAGTTTTTCACTGTACCTTGGTACAAGTGACAAGAATAAACCAATACCAATACCAATACCAATCTATTGTTCATTGTTTCTGAATTTTAGCTAACCACTTTGCCACTTCTGGAATCACATATGGACAACACCAACGTACCAATTATTAGAGTCACAGAGAAATACACATTGGATATAGGCCCTTCAGCCCAACCAGTCTATACCGACCACGGTGCCCACCCAGCTAGTCCCAGTTTCCTGCAATCGGCCATATCCCTCTTAGCCCCACCCCTCCATGTATCTATCCAAGTGCTTCTTAAATGAAAAACACGATGATGTTGAAGGAACTTAGCAGGCCAGGCAGCATCGGTGGAGAAAAGCAGGCGGTCAACGTTTCAGGTCAGGACCCTTCTTCAGGACTGAAGATAGGAAAAGGGGAAGCCCCAATATATAGGAGGGAAAAGCAGAGCAGTGATAGGTGGACAAAAGAGGGGAGGTGGGGTGGGCACAAGGCAGTGATAGGTAGATGCAGGTAAGAGATAGTGATAGACAGGTGCGAGGGAGGAGGGGAGAGCAGATCCACCGGGGGATGGGTCAAAGGTAAGAAGAGAGAGAAAAAAAGAGGCTAGGAAAGGGAAGAAGAGAAGAAGCGTGATGGGGGTGGGGGGGAAGAGGTTGTGGGGAAAGGGGGTTGGCTATTACCTAAAGTGAGAGAATTCAACGTTCATGCCGTTAGGCTGAAAGATTCCAAGATGGAAAATGAGGTGCTGTTCCTCCAGTGGTATTCTTAAATGATACTATTGTATCTGCCTCAGCCACTTTCTCTGGCAGCTCACCACCCTCTGCATGAAAAGGTTGCCCCTCAGGTCCCTTTGAAATCTTTCCCCTCTCACCCTCAACCGACATCTTATTGTGACACAGAAGGATGTTTGGCCTATCCGTTCCGTGTCAGTTCCCCACAGAGCAATTCCGTCAGTCCCAGTCTTTATTCCCTCAATTCTCCGCACCCTGGCAACTCGTTCCCTCTCACGTGCCCATCAGCTGCTCTGGGGTCTTTCTCCCAGGGTGGAAATGTCAAGTACTAGAGGGCATGCATTTGAGGTAAGAAAGGAAAGTTTGAAGGAGATGTGTAGGGCAAGGTTTTTTACACAGAGAGTGGTAGATACCCGGAGCGGGCTGCCAGGGGTGATGGTGGAAGCAGATCCGATCGTGTTTAAGAGGCTGTTCGATGGACACATGAATATCCAGGGAATGGAGGGATATGGATCACGTGCAGGCAGAAGAAATTTAGTTTAATTTGGCATTGTTTTCAGCTCATTGTGGGCCAAAGGGCCTGTTCCTGTGCTGTACTGTTCTAAGTTCGATCTTTTGCACTTACCCATCACCAATAAACTACCAGCATATCCTTGGAATGTGGAGGAGATTTGAGCACCAGATGGAAACCCACGTGGTTCCATAGAGAACATGCCAACTCCACACAGACAGCCTCTGGGGTTAGGATTGAACCCAAATTCCTGGAAAACTGTAAGGCAGAAGCACTACCTGCTGTCTCATCTTGTAAGGACAGCAGTGGTTAAATTGTTGGATTCGTATACAGTGTCTTGGACCAGAAAAAGGACTTCAAATCCCACCACGATCGCTGGAGAATTTAAGTAATTAAGTAAATCTGGAATGTAGAAGACAGTGTTGGTCTCAGTAACAGTAACCTGGACACTACATAAAGAAGCATTTGATTCACTATTGTCCTTCATGGATGAAAATCTGCACCCCTTTACCCAGACTGATCCCCAAGTGATCCAGACCCACCTGTGTGGTTGACACCAAACTGCTTCTTTAGTTCAGGGACAATTAGGGATAGAAGATAGAATGTTGTGTCGACATAGCTAATCCCTCCGACCTACAGAACGTCCATATCCCTCTATTTTCCTCATTCATGTGCCCGTCCAAGTCCCTCTTAAAAGCCCCCAATGAATTTGCCTCCACCACCCAATCAGGCAACGCATTCTGGGCATCCACCATTCTCTCAGTAAGAAAACTACCCCTCACGTCTGTTCTAAACCTATCCCCTCTCACCTTAAATGCATGCCCTCTGGTATTGGATCACTCAATAATGGGAAAAAGATATTGCTTGTCCACCCTATCTATGCCCCTCAATTTTATACACTTCCAACAGATCACCCCTCAGCCTTCGCCACTCCGGAGAAAAGAGCCCAAGTTTGTCCAGTTTGTCCTAGTAAACCTCCTCTGCACCCTCTTTAAAGCCTTAACATCCTTCCTATAATGAGGTGACCAGAATTGCACGCAATACTCTAAATGCGGCCCAACCAGAGTTCTATAGACATGCATCATAACTTCTTGACTCCTATACTCAATACCTCGATTAACGAAAGCAAGCATTCCATAAGCCTTCTTAACCACCCTATCTACCTGTGAGGCCACTTTCAATGAGTCATGGACTTGCACTCCAAGGTCTCTCTGCTCTTCAACACTGTTAGGGGTCTTTCCATTACGAGTGTACCTCCTCTTGACATTAGTCCTACCAAGGTGCAACACCTCATATTTATCCGGGTTAATCTCCATCTGCCATTTCTCCGATGGACAATAAATGTCAGCAATGTCCATGCCCTGTGAACAAACTGAAAAGGAATACACTGGAGCTGTAGAGGTGTGGGGCACAAATGAAAACCTATGCTGAGCAGATAGATTGTATCGAGGCCTTTAGTGCTGTGCAGTTTGAAAATCAACTTAAACTGGAGTAAATGGTCTTTGCACAGGAAATTCAACCAGGCACTTCATTTTATGAGAGACACATGAGATTGTGGATGCTGGAATCTGGAGCAATACACAAATTGCCGGAGGAACTCAACAGGTCTAGCAGCATCTGTGGAGGCAAAGGGAAAGTCTAGATGCAAGGTCTCGAGCTGAAACATCAACTATCCCTTTGCTTTCACTGATGTTGCTTGACCTGCTGAGTTCTGCCAGCGATTTGTTTTTTACTTCAGTCAAATTGCGACCCCCATTGTGGTTTCCATATCAGGAGTTCACAGGATGATGTCACTCCATTGGCACTGCCCCTTTTGGAGCATTACAGGGGGGGACCATGTTCTCCTTGAGGCATTCATTAATGGGCATTCATGGGGCAGCTGGTCTTCACGTCGCAGCATCAAACCAGGAGGCCTGCAGAGTACGTAAGTTACTGAGCCAAGCCCACATCCCCTCACCCTCAGCTCTCAAGGACTTCCCCACATTCCACAACTTAAATGCATCCAAACCCACAGTCGCTCAAGCAGAGTGTTGATTCATTCCCTTCCGATGCTGGGCTCCAACCTTCTCGAATCCCCGATAAGACCACCAACCTCCTTCTGCAGCCCACCAGCCACAAGCTCACAGGCACTGGAATCTCCACGCAGTAATTTATCTTAAATTTAAATATTGTATCAAACCAGAATTTATGCAGACCACCAATGTGCACAACATGGTTTGTACTCGATCGCGGTATCCAGTAGAGATTCAGTTGGTAATGCTGAAGTACTTTCTACAATGAATTAGGAACAAAAGATTGAGAAGGTGTTAAATCTCAGATCCTGAAACCTTGTCTGCCTATTTGCACCATCATCTGAACCTTTCTTAAAATCAGACTACAGGGAAACATTATTGAGAAGTTTAACACATGATAGTACTTGTCCATTTACACCAGTGAATTAAAATTTATCTCAGATATTTGAAACATCTCTATATCATGCACACATTCCATTTGATGTTAGTGTACTGACGTCACCCATCCTTCTGAGAACAGAAAAGTCATTCTCCTGTCCTGAGTTGGGAATAGATCTGTTGGATCACCCAGGAGAAAAGAGGAAAATTGTCTGCAAAGTATGTTGGAGCTACACAAGACGTTGGTGAGACCACAGCTGGAGTATTGCGTACAGTTTTGCTCACCCTTTTATAGGAAAGATAACATTAAGCTGGAAAGAGTGCAAAGTAGGTGCACAAGAATGTTGCCAGGACTTGAGGGCCTGAGTTATAGGGAGAGGTTGGGCAGGCTAGGACTTTATTCCTTGGAGTGTAGAAGACTGAGGGGTAACTTTATAGGGGTGTATAAAATCATGAAGGGCATAGACAAGGTGAATGCACACAGTCTTTTTCCCAGGGTTGTGGACTCAAAAACTAGAGGGCAGAGGTTTAAGGCAAGAGGGAAAGATTTAAAAGGGACCTGAGGGGAAACTTCTTCACGCAGAGGGCGGTGCGTATATGGAACGAGCTGCCGGAGGAAGTGTTAGAGGTAGGTACGATAACAAGATTTAAAAGGTGTTTGGACAGGAACATGGATAGGAAAGGTTTGGAGTGATATGGGCCAAACATGGGCAAATGGGAAGATGGGCATCTCGGTTGGAATGGACCAGTTGGGCTGAAGGACCTGTTTCTGTGCTGTATGACTCTATGACTCTATCAACTCATCAGTGTCCACATTGTTGGCTTTTTTTTCTCTTTTACTGAGATTTGATGCCCATGTGATGTATGGGCTTGATATTCATTTGTTTATGAGGATGCAATATACTGATTCCCTCCATAAAGGGAAAAGGATCTGTCAGACGTTTTTCATGATGCTTGTGAATCAATGTGATCAAAATTTATGCTTTTTTATACACGAAGGCCACACATGGTTTATTGCAAAGATACTCAGGCCAAGACTCAGGAGTGATTTCACAGAGCTCAAATGCGTCAGCAAGTAAGGTGAAATTAGAGTTATGTAGAAGAGGACTCATGAAATTCTGACTCACATGGTCAAACAATTCTGTTGGCTGTGACCCACAAAGTAAGTTGTTAGTTCATAGCTAACACTCAGCAGTCTGTCACATCAAAACTGTGGTGAATATAGAAGCTGGTAACTTACAGCACCTTATCATACGTTTCAACTCGAGAACATCAGTGACAGAAGCTGAAAGACATTGCTCAGCTCATTAATCATGCTCCACTATTCCACAATCTTCGCTAATCCTGTGCCTTGTCCACTTTCCACTCAATCACCAAATCCTCTGATTCCCTTTGAGCTCAAAAATCCATTAGTTTTAACCTTGCCTGAGTTCTGTGACTGCATAGCCACAGCCCTTTGGGGTTTACGGTTCTAAATGCGGCACCCCTTGTCTTGATTCAATGCCTCCTGATTCCAGACGCTTCAGCTGGAAAAGAACAGCATCCACCCTGTCAGTCCCTCTGATATGTCTGAATGTACTTCTATATAGCAATGAGTTCACACCAGTCTTCCTCAGTCCCTCTTCATGGGATAAACTCTTCATCCCAGGAATCAACTTAATGATACCAATTCCAAGTATATCTTTATTTGGAGGCAGAGATCAAAACATCGCTCAGTTAGGTCTTACGGACACCTTGTCTCAGCAAGACTTCTTTAGCTCACAGAATCACAGAATGGTTACTGTAGGGAATGCCAGCACAATCCAGGAACAATCCAACAAATCCCACCACTTTAACCTCTCCACAGGAGCCTGCAAATTCTTCCCTTTCAGATACTTATCCAGCTCCCTTTTGACCACTACAGTTGAATCTGCCTACACTCCCCTAACAGTGAATTTGAGACCCTAACCGGTCACTGGGGAAAAAAAAACATTTATCAGGATAGTTTTGTACTCTTCTTTGCAGTAAAGGCCATCTGTCTTTGTAAATGCTCGCTGTACTTTATGCATCTCTTAGACCAGCCCATCTTCTGCACACCAACATTTACTCATTCTCGCTGAAGTTATCAAACAGGTCATGAACTATTTTGAACTACAGCCGCTCATAAAGGTGAAAAGGATGACATTTCTCACCTTAATGTTTCAGAAACAGTCATAGAATCCTTCACTGGTGAACCAATCTGGAGGTCTTTAGGAAAGATTTTTATGCCAAAGTAATAAGAAGTACAGAAGAATGCAAAACATAATGGGAAGGAATCTTAAAAGACCATGGTCTAATAGAGGCTTGAACATTTGTAATGTTGAATGCACTGGGGCCCTGCCAAAAATGGAAGGCTTACAACTCATGATACTAATATGATTGAGGACATCCAATACAAAAGGGCAGCACAGTAGCGTAGCGGTTAGCACGACGCTATTACAGTGCCAGCGATCAGGGTTCGGTTCCCATCGCTGTCTGTAAGGAGTTTGTACCTTCTCCCGTGTCTGCATGGGTTTCCTCCCACATTCTAAAGGTGTACGGGTAGGTTAATTTGGGTTTAAAATGGGCGGCGTGGACTCGTTGGGCCAGAAGGGCCTATTACCACACTGTAAATAAAATATCTTTTAAAATTTAAATTTAAAACAAGACATCCAGGACAATAAAACATCAACAGAGCATCGGTCAGACCAGTTTGGACTTTGAGATTTCCTACCGCAAAGGACATTGGTGAACCAGATGAGTTTTTACAATGATCTGGTAGTTTTCTGATCTTGACCTCACAATCTACCTTGTTATGACCTTGCACCTTATTGTCTGCTTGCACTGCACCTTCTCTGTAACTGTAACACTATATTCTGCATTCTGTTATTGCTTTTCCCTTGTACTACCTCAATGCACTGATGTGATGAAATTATCTGTATGGATGGCATGCAAAACAAAGTTTTTCACTGTGGCTCCGTACATGTGACAATAATAAAGCAATTTACTATTTTACAATTAGCTTTTCTGTCAAGGTTGATTTCGGTAACTGGGATTTGAAGTTGGATCTTAGGATCAATAATCCAGACCTCTGGATACGAGTCCACAAAGCTGCTGGACCTCAAACTCCAATAATAATTGTACTGCTTTGAGTTTAAGAACTTTATGTCAGAAAAGTTGACAGGAAGTTTGCACTGAAGAAAACGTTTTTTTATATATAAAAGGAGGTATATATATATATATATATGTGTGTGTGTGTATGTGTGTGTGTGTGTATGTGTGTGTGTGTGTGTGTGTGTGTGTATGTATATGTGTGTATATATATATATTTATGTGAAGATTTATTATTTTGGGAGCTTATTCTAAATTTTTAAATCTTTTTCAAATTCATTTTGAATTTCTTCATTTTAACCTCTTGTTTTTTTGTCTCCCTCTTTTTGTTTCACTGGCATTCTGATGGGGTTACAATTTCTTTGATATGAATGTTCCCCTGCATGTGGTCACTGTAGGAGCAGAAATGCGGTATGGTTAATAATCAATAGGGTTCATAGTTTCATGAGCATAACTGGGCTAAAACAGAATTTTTGTGGACGAGGTCTCTTAATATTTGTATGTATTCTCTTTTTAAAAAAATGTAGTTATGTGATTTCAAGATAGATTCAGCCATTTGGAAGAGTTTGCTGAAGATGACCCTTTTGACTGAAGAGTAATTTCATCCATTGTAAATCAGATAACATATTACAGGTCTTTGTGCTGTGTTAACAGGTATTAGAACACAGAACAGTACAGCACAGTACAGGCCCATTGGCCCACGATGTTGTGCCGACCAATATAAATCTACTCCATGATCAATCTAACCCTTCCCTCCTACACAGCCCATAACCCTCCATTTTCCTTACTTCCATATGCCTATCTAAGAGTCTTTTAAATGTCCCTATTGTTTCAGCCTCTACCACCACCCCTGACAGTGCCTTCCAGGCACCCACCACTCTCCGTGTAAAAAACCTATCTCTGACATCTCCCCTAAACTTTCCTTCTCTCATCTTAGATGGATGTCCCTTGGTATTGGCCATTGCTGCCCTGGGAAAAGGTGTTGGCTGTCCACTCGATCTATGCCTCTCATAATCTTACACACCTCTGTCAAGTTACCTCTCTTTCTCTGTCGCTCTAAGGAGAAAAACCGTAGCTCACTCAACCTATCCTCATAAGACATGTTCTGCAATCAGCATCCTGGTAAATCTCCTCTGCAACCTCTCTAAAGCTTCCACATCCTTCATATAATGAGGCGACCAGAACTGAACACAATACTCTAAGTGCGGTCTAACCAGAGGTTTATGGAGCTGCAACATTACCTCTTGAACTCAATCCCCCAGCTAATGAAGGCCAGCACACCATACACCTTCTTAATCATGTTATCAACTTGTGCAGCAATTTTGAGGGATCATGGATTGGACCCCAAGATCCCTCTGTTCTCCCACACTGTTAAGAATCCTGCCTTTAACCTTGTACGCCACCTTTAGGTTCGATCTTCCAAAGTGTATTACTTCACACTTTTCCAGATTGAACTCCATCTGCCATTTGTCCACCCAACTCTGCATCTTGTCTATATCCCGTTGTAACCTACAACAACCTTCTACACTATCCACAACACCTCCAAACTTTATGTCATCTGCAAACTTACTAACTCATCCCTCCACTTCCTCATCCAAGTCATCTATAAAAATCACAAAGAGCAGGGATTCAGAACAGATTCCTGTGGAACACCACTGGTCACTGACCTCCAGGCAGAATACTGTCCATCTACTACCACCCTCTGCCTTTTGTGGGCAAGCCAATTCTGAATCCACACAGCCAAATTTCCATGGATCCCATGCCTCATGACTTTCTGGATGAGCCTACCATGGGGAACCTTGTCAAACACCTCACTAAAGTCCACATGCAACACATCCACCGCTCTACCTTCATCAATTTGTTTTCTCACCACGAAAAACTCAATTAGGCTCATGAGGCACAATCTGCCCCTCATAAAGCCATTCTGACTATCCCTAATCAGACTATGCTTCTCCAAATGATCATAAATCCTGTCCCTAAGAATCCTCTTCAATAGTTTGCCCAGCACTGACGTAAGACTTGCTGGTCTATGATTCCCAGGATTATCCCTATTACCTTCCTTGAACAATGGAACAACATTTGCTATCCTCCAGTCCTTTGGTACCACTCCTGTAGCCAGGGAGGATGCAAAGATCAGCGTCAATGCCCCATCAATCTCTTCCCCCACTTCCTGTAGTAATCTGGGGTATATCCTGTCTAGCCCTGGGGACTTATCTATCCTAATGTTTTTCAGAAGCTCCAATACTACCTCTTTATTTACCTCAACATGCTCCAACACCATATTTGTCAAAGTCCCTCTCCCTAGTGTTAAGACTTTTGGATTCACCAAAACATACATTTGTCTTCTCATTAACATGGAACCTTAAGCGAAAAACACCCAGAAAGTCTTAAGGGGGAGGGGGAGCAGCCGGAAGTTGTGGTCAACATCGGTACCGATGACATAGTCAGGACAGGTGATGAGATCCTACAAAGTGAGTTCAGGGAGCTGGGGGCTAACTTAAAAAGACAGGATCTCCAGGGTGGTGATCTCAGGATTGCTACCTGTGCCATGTGCTAGTGAGGCAAGAAATAGGAAGATAGTGCAGTTTAACATGTGGCTAAGGAGATGGTGCAGCAGGGAGGGCTTCAGATTTTTAGATCATTGGGCTCTCTCCCAGGGCAAGTGGGACTTGTACAAATGGGATGGTTTGCATCTGAACTGGAGGGGGATCAATATCCTTGCAGGAAGGTTTGCTAGTGCTGCTCAAGGGGGGTTTAAACTGGAGTTGGAGTGGCATAGGAACCAGAGCGGCAGCGCAGCAAGTGCAGCGGCTGCAGGGAAAGCAGATGTTCAGCCTACAAGCAGAGACAGAAATCGACCGGATGATGAGAATGGTAGGACTAATGTTCTGAGATGTGTCTATTTCAATGCAAGGATTATTGTAGGTAAGACAGATGAACTTAGAGCATGTATCAGCATGTGAAATTATGATATTGTAGCCATCAGTGAGACTTAGTTGCAGGAGGGGCAGGACTGGCAGCTCAATGTTCCAGGGTTCCGATGTTTTAGTCATGATAGAGAGGTATTAAAGGGGGAGGGGTGGCATTACTCATCAGGGAAAATGTCTCGGCAGTGCTCAAAGAGGACATGCTGGAGGGCTTGACTGCTGATGCAATATGGGTGGAACTGAGGAATAAGAAAGGGATGACCACATTAATGAGACTATATTATAGACCTCCCAATAGTCAGCAGGATTTAGAGGAAGACATTTGCAGAGAGATAGCAGACAATTGCAAGAAAAATAGTTGGTGATTTTATCTTCCCACATATTGACTGGGACTCCCATACTGTAAAGGGATTGGATGGGATAGAGTTTGTCAGATATGTTCATGAAAGTTTCCTTAATCAATATGTAGAGGTCCCAATTAGAGAGAGCACAATACTGGATCTCCTCTTAGGGAACGAGACAAAGCAGGTGACAGAATTGTGCGTAGGGGAACACCTTGGATCCAGTGATCATAATTCCATTAGTTTCAAGCTAATTATGGAGAAGGATAGGACTGCTCCTCGGGTTAAGATTCTAAATTGGAGTAAGGCCAATTTTGATGGCATCAGAAGGGATCTGGCAGGCGTGGATTGGGATAGGGTGGTTTTCAGGCAAAAAGATTCTTGGTAAGTGGGAGGCTTTCAAAAATGAAATAATGAGAGTACAGTATCTGTATATTCCTGTTAGGATAAAAGGCAAGGCTAAAAGGTTGAGGGGACCTTGGTTATTGAGAGATATTGAGATCTGGTAAAGAAAAGCCATGAGGTATTGTTGCAGCTATATAGGTCCCTGGTCAGACCCCACTTGGAGTATTGTGCTCAGTTCTGGTCGCTTCACTACAGGAAAGATGTGGAAGCCGCAGAGAGGGTGCAGAGGAGATTTACAAGGATGCTGCCTGGAATGCGGAGCGTGCCTTATGAAAGCAGGTTGAGGGAACTCGGCCTTTTCTCCTTGGTCTCCTTGAGGGGGGACCTGACAGAGGTGTATAAGATGATGAGAGGTATTGATAGGGTAGATAGTCAGAGGCTTTTCCCCAGGGCTGAATTGGTGGCCACAAGAGGACATAGGTTTAAGGTGCTGGGGAGTAGATAAGAGGAGATGTCAGGGGTAAGTTTTTGACTCAGAGAGTGGTGAGTGCGTGGAATGGGCTGCCGGAAACGGTGGTGGAGGCTGATATGATAGGGTCTTTCAAGAGACTGTTAGATAGGTATATGGAGCTGAGTAAAATAAAGGGCTATGGGTAAGCCTAGGGTAGGGACATGTTCGGCACAGCTTTGTGGGCCGAAGGGCTTGAATTGTGTTTAATTGTTCTATGTTTCTAAAAAGGAGGCACATATCAGGTATAGGCAGTTAGGATCAAATGAAGCACTTGAGAAATGCAAGAGAATAGTTAAGAAAGAAATCAGAATGGCAAAAAGAGGACATAAGGTTGCTCTGGCAGACGAGGTGAAAGAGAATCCCAAGGGTTTACAAAGCTATATTAAGAGCAAAAGGGTAGCAAGGGACAAAATTGGTCATCTTGAAGGTCAGTGTGGTCATCTATGCATGGAGCTAAAAAACATGAGGAAGATCATAAATGAATTTTTTGCACCTGTGTTTACTCTGGATACAGACACAGAATCTATAGAACTGAGGCAAAAGGGTAGTGAGGTCATGGACCGTATCCGGATTACAGAAGAGGAGGTGCTGACTGTCTTGTGATGAATGAAGGTCGATAACCCCCAGGGCCTGACAAGGTGTCCCCTCGGACCTTGTGGGAGACTAGTGCAGAAATTGCAAGGACCCTGGCAGAGATACTTAAAATGTCCTTAGCCATGGGTGAGGTGTCGGAGGACTGGAGGATAGCTCATGTTGTTCCGTTGTTCAAGAAAGGCTCTAATAAGAAGCCGGGAAATTATAGGCCGGTGAGCCTGACGCCAGTCGTGGGTAAATTATTGGAAGGTATTCTAAGGGGCAGGATACAGTATTTAAGTGTTTGGATAAACAGGGCCTGATTAGGGATAGTCAGCATGGTTTTGTGCACGATAGGTCATGTCTAACCAATCTTATAGAGTTTCTCAAGGAGGTTACCAAGAAGGTCGATGAGGGAAAAGCGGTGGATGTTGTCTACATGGACTTTAGCAAAGCCTTTGACAAAGTCCCACATGGGATGTTGGTCCAGAAGTTTAAGTCGCTTGGTATTCAGGATGAAATGGCCAGTTGGATTCAACATTGGCTTAGCGGGAGAAGCCAGAGAGTGGCAGTAGATAGTTGCCTCTCTAACTGGAGGCCTGTAACTAGTGGTGTGCCACAGGGATCGGTGTTGGGTCTGTTGTTGTTTATCATCTATATTCATGATTTAGATGATAATCTGGTAAACTGGATCAGCAAATTTATGGATAACACCAAGATTGAGGGCGTAGTGAACAGCGAGGAAGGCGATCAAAGCTTGCAGCGTGATCTTGACCAGCTAGGAAAATGGGTTGAAAATGGCAGATGGAATTTAATGCAGACAAGTGTGAGGTGATGCACTTTGGGAGGACAAACCAGGGTAAGACTTACACAGTGAATGGTAGGGCTCTGAGGTGTGCAGAAGAACAAAGGGACCTGAGAATACAGATCCATAGTTCCTTGAAAGTAGCGTCACAGGTAGATAGGGTCATAAAGAGAGTTTTTGGCACCTTGGCCTTCATAAGTCAGAGCATTGAGTACAGGAGTTGGGATGTTATGTTGAAGTTGTACAAGACATTGGTGAGGCTCAATCTGGAGTATTGTGTGCGGTTCTGGTACCTACGGGAAAGAAATCAATAAGCTTGAAAGAGTGCAGAGAAAACTTACATGGATGTTGTTGGGACTTGAGGACCTGAGTTATAGGGAAAGGTTGAATAGGTTAAGACTTTATTCCCTGGAGTGCAGGAGAATGAGGGGAGATCTTATAGAAGTATACAAAATTATGAGGGGTATAGATAGGGTGAATGCATACAGGCTTTTTCCCCTCAGGTTGGGTGAGACTAGCACTAGAGGTCATAGATTCAGGGTGAAAGGTGAAATGCATAAGGTGAATCTGAGGGGAAACTTCAAGTGTGGAATGATCTGCCAGCGGAAGTGGTAGATGTGGGTTCAATTGTAACATTTAAGAGGAGTTTGGATAGGTACATGGATGGAGGGACATGGTCTGGGTGCAGGTAGATGGGACTTGGCAGAACATCAGGTTGGCATGGACTAGATGGGCTGAAGGGCTTGTTTCTGTGCCGTAGTACTCTATGATTCTACAAAAAACTGCTTGAGGAACTCAACAGCTCAGGCAGCATCAACAGAGGCAGAGGGATGGTCAACTCTCTTCCCAGAACTTCCCCAGCAGGTTGTTTATTGCTCCAGATTACAGAATCTACAGTCTCTGGTATCTCCATGGATGAAACTTTGTTCATGATATTGCAGTTTTAAAGGACAAGAATTCACACTGTCCTCCTGGCTCAGTCACAGAGATGCCACGGCTGAAAAAAGCACACCAATGCCTTTACTTTCTCAGAAGCTAAGGAACCTCAGCATGGTCCTGAGGACTCTCATCAATTTTTATTGATTCACCACAGAAAGTATCCTACCTGGATGCATCACAGCTTGGTATGGCAACTGCTTTGTCCCGACCGCAAGAAATCGCAAAATGTTGTGAACACAGCCCAGTCTATCACACGGACCGGCATCCCCTCCATTGTCTCCATCTATACTTCCTTTGGCCGTGGGAAAGCAGCCAACATCATCAAGGGCCCCTCCCACCCCCATTGTTCTCTCTTCTCCCCTCATCAGGCAGAGGATACGAAAACCTGAGAGCATGAACCACCAGACTCAAGGACAGCTTCTGTCCCACTGTTATCAGACTCTTGAATGGATCTCTCATGTGCTAAAAGATGAGCTCTTGAACTCTTGATCTCTCAGCCTACCTAGCTGTGCCTCTTGTACTTTATCTATCTACCTGCACTGCACTTTCTCTGCAACTGCAACATTATATTTTGCTTCATATTTTTTTTTATTTACTACCTCATTGTAATTACGTATGGCATGATCTGTCCGGATGGCATGCATCGCAAAAGCTTTTCACTGTATCTCAGTACCTGTGGCCATAATAAGCCAATACCAATAATTAAGAATGCTATCTTCTTAATTCTTCATACAAGACCATGAGAATCTTTCAGTGCTCAATACTTCACAAATAACTATGCACTGGGAAACACACTTGGTAAACTGCCAGCAAACACTTACTTCTCAGGTGATGGACACATCCTACTTTTACCTATTGAGGACAATAAGAAATAACCTTCCAGAGCAACATCACCAAAAAAAGTTTAAAGGTTATTTGATGGGCAGTTGCTTGGAAAAATTATAGGGGTTGGCAAGGGTGAATAAACACTATTTGCTATTTCTTGCAGCTTTTTACAGCTTTGTTAACTTTGAACTATTTGTTGCATTTTCTTTATTCTTTGCAAAGATTTTGTAACTTTCAGAACAAGCCAATATTTAATGGCTATCTGTCGCAATTGCAGATTACTGCCTCAGCTAAATTTTCGTCTGTCAGCCCTGCAGTGCTGATAGAGTTGAATAAATTTACTCCACTGTCAGGTCTGCTGCTTCAGTCAACCGTAACACCTTCTGTGACAACTCACTCTTGACATTGTCGATCCTTGATCTTCTTCGTGTCCCTGCACCTCTATACACAGGGCTCTAAAAAGTAGACTAGCTACTTCCATTCTTCATATGTGCCTAAATAATTTCAGCTTTCTTTCTTGTCGATTACAAATAAATGAGGCTGGTTATTTTAGCCTGCATAAATTTTAGCCAATGCTCACAACTTGTCATGATAATACATGAAATTCAGTGTGTACTGGTACTGTTAGAACAATAATGAGTTCAGGACGATACAAACTGTGAGAAACATAGTTCCCCAGTGGAGGTCTCTTTATCTGGGAGTCCTGCCCCTTTACATAGTGGATCTGGAGTGGGAAGTGTTGCACGGAGCAGTCCATGCAACAGATTCTTACATTGGTTTACGGACTCCTAGGCCGCCTGTCATTTCAGTGGCCAGAAGGAGCCGGTGTATCATGTATGTATGGAGGTTGCAGCCTCTATTTGAGTATCTGAAAGGACTGCTCCTGAAGTTTTGGCTGCACTTCAGCCCCACGCTCCTGATCTTTGGTCACTCAGTGTGGAAGGGGGTGAGGCGCTCAGGGGATCTCCCGGTCGGTTTGCTCCTGGGCTTGGCAGAGGTGGCCATTCAGGGGCCCAGGCGGCGGGCAGTCGAGGGTTCTGCCTGAGCTGATTGCCTGCCCCTCTTCTGGGGTTACGTCCATGCCTGTGTGTCCCTGGAGAAGGAGCACACGGTATCCATGGATACATTGGGGGCTTTCCGGGACCGGTGGGCACCACAGGGGTACGAGTGTGTTCTGGATAGAGGATACCACGTTATAATTTGAAAGCGTAAATAATGTGAATCGTGGAGCACTGTAATATTGTAACAATGTGATGCTTTGGAAAAGGGAAAAAAAGAGACACATAGTACTGTGAAGTGTACAGATAACCAGCACATGTGGATAACTAGGCATAACCCTGCTGCATATTTGGTGCTACCGTTATTGCCCACCTTTATAAGTGAGCATTGCATTCACCAGGAACTAACTGCACTAGCACCAATATTCAGGTGGATAATTGCACTGCATGAGAAACCTTGTCTCTGTAGTCTGGTTAATGAATGTACCAGGTGACACCTCACAACTTTACCTGTCCTTGACTCAGGCTATCAATGCCAAAGTTACTTAACAAACAATAGATGAACAGGTAGTCTACATAGTTTGTTGTTTGCCATGCCTTAGATAACACAGGTGGTACAGTGGTGTCACAGCCATAGTGATTCAGATTAGATCCTGACCTCCAATACTATCTCTGTGGGGTTTGCATATTCTCCCTGTGACCACATGGGTCTCCCCACATGCTCCGGTTACTTCCCAAAGTTCAATAGATTAGGTGGCTACTATAAATTGTCCCCAGTGTAGATGGTGGTAGAAGAATCAGGGTGGAGTTGATGGGCATGTGAGAGAGAATGTGAGGTTACACGGAAATAAATGAGGAATGGAAGGGATTGCTTTAAGAGCTGGCATAGACTCAATGGGCCGAATGGCTTCCTATTATGTTGTCAGGAGAACTGAAACACATTTCAGATGTCATGCATTCAGATGTCATGCAAAAAAACTGCAATAACTTAGTGCACCTTGCAAATTATATATTGTGAAGATTTACAAATATTCTCCAATTCTCAACACAACTACATGCCTCATAAAGGATTCTTGCAGGGCAAATGCTACTGTGAGGTCTAAACAGGCCAGAACAAGGCCTGTGGAATGGTGATAGTGGTAGAACGTTCTTCAGTTTGACAAAGTCCCTGTGAAGAACTTCCATCAATGACCAGTTATAGTTAATCATGAGGACCCTCTTTTTCAGAGGAGAGAAAGTTAAAAGGATCTTAAATAGAGTTCACAGTTATGAAGGAATGTGACAGTGTAAATGAGCAGAAACTAATACTATTGACAAGAAGGCACAGATCAAAGGTACTTGGTAAAAGAACAAGAGGGACAATGAAGAGAACTTTACTAGTTGAACATGGAATACACTATGTGGTGAAAATGTGGTGAAAATGGACCCAATAACAACTCTCCAAAGGATTATGTAGTTGAAAAAGAAACATTGCCAGTGTAAAGTGAGGAAAGAGCTCGGAGGTGGGACCGACTAGATAACCCTTTCAAAAAGCTGGCACAAAGATAGTGGGTTGAATGGCCTTATACTTTGCCATTTATGACTTTTTTCATAGATCACTGGCATAAACCATCACTTCTTTTGAGAGGGGTGTTTAATTTTACTAAACACATTTTTTATTGAAACTTCATTTTACTGTCTGCTTGATTTGGGAATAAACCAGCTAATTCCCTTGCCCACAATGATAAGTGAATGTCTATTCAATGTTAATTGACTGCACGCTATGTAGACCTGACTACCAGGCCATTTAGTTTAATCTTTCAAGTGAACAGGGGATTGACATACTTGACAGTAGCAATCACCTCTGTGTGCTGAGCAAGGAGTCCAAACTGTTTCAAAATCTTCTGAAGACACATTGGAACAAATGACATCATCAAACTGCTCCTCTCAAACCTATTTGGGCAATATAGTAAAATAAAATGCATTGGTGATGCTTCCAGGCTGAGTTATTGCTGTGTTGATCCAATTATCCACAAATCAATAGCCATAAATGCACATCCAATTGACCTTAACACATAAATCTCCTTTTGTTGGAGAAAAAACAAATGTCAAAGACTTATTAATTAAAGTCAATTTGCCAGATTGAAATTTGTCTTCCTTTTATGTGGCATGAATAAGCAGCAGAAACCAGTAATATAGTGTTTACCAACCAGGTCTAGTGCCTAGAGACTAGACAAGTAATCGGGAGAACGTGAGCTCAAATCCTACTTTGAGATTGAATTTAAAACCAGCTGGAAATAATAAGCTAGCCTGGGCACAACTGGAGGACTGTGTCCGATTTTGATTACCACACTTCTGGAGGAATAAGGACATTCCAGAGGAACAGTAGAAAGATTAACAGGAAGGGATTTTATCTCTGGGCTGCCTTGCTCAGTGCCACTTCTCAGGGGTAATTAGGAATGGACAATAATTGCCGATGTAACCAGTGACCTTAACGTCCCAAAAATGATTAAAATCAAAAATAAAAATCTACAAGGTGAGACAGGAGAAGCTGGAGTTGTTCTTGCAGCAGCCAAGGTTTGGAGGAGATGATAGAGGTGACTGGTTCAAATAAGGTAAACAGAGAGAAGGTGTCTCCGTTAGCAGATGGTTCAATGGCCAAGGGATACAGATTTAAAGTAATCAGCAAAAGACACAGAGGGAAGCTGGAAAGAGTGCAAGGAAGATTAATGAGAATGTCGCCAGAACTCGAGGGCCTGAGGTACAGGGAGACATAGGGCAGGCAAGGACTTTATTCCTTGGAGCGGAGGAGACTGAGGGGTGACATTTCGGAGGTGTAATAAATCATGAGGGGCAAAGATAGGGTGAATGCACACAGTCCTTTTCCCAGGCAAAGGGAAACACAATCTAGAGGGCAGAGGTTTAAGGTGAGAGGGGAAAGATTTAAGAGGGACCTGAGGGGCAACTTCTTCACAGAGAGGGTGGTGGGTATATGGAAGGAGCTGCCAGAGAAAGTAGTTGAGGTGGGTACTATAACGATATTTATAAAATATTGGAATTAGTACGTGGATAGGAAAGGCTTGGAGGGATACAGACCAAACATGGGCAAATTGGACGAGCTTAGGTGAGCACCCTGGCCGGCATGGACAAGTTGAGCTGAGGGGTCTGTTTCTGTGCTGTAGTACTCTTTGACTCTGAGGAAAAAAAAAGTTCTCATGCGTAATTCTGACCTGAAACTCACTGCCTTGGGGTGATGGTGGATACTGAGTCAATTGGGGCTTTCAGTGAAGACTTGGGTTGGCATTGATGATAAATAACTTGCAAGACTAAGAGAAAAAGCACAGAGAAATGGGCTCTACAAAGCACTGGTTGGACCTCATGGGCCAAGTGGATTTGGTCGGTGCTGTGAAGATCCTATAAGATGTAATAACCTAATTAATTCACATATCCTTGTTAAAAGGAAACATTATTATCTCTGGACTGGCCTAAGGTATCTTAAAAAGTGGTGTGCCATGTCAATCAGTTGCATTTGTAATCCTGGTTTAGGATGGTTCGAGATGGGAAACATCAATTTATTGAGAACTGCTTTGATATCTTCCCTACAGCACATGGCACATCTCAAGTTAAATGGGGCTTCCAGATATTATATAACATCGCATAATGAAACCCAAATCTACACTTTCTAGTCCCAATACATAAATTAATCAAATCCAAGTGTGTGCTCTGGTCCCTTCCTTGAGATGAATTTACTTAATTCAGGACCAAACGGTTATTTACTTATAAAAATGCTACAAAATGTTTCCTTCAGCCTGTGTTGTAAACAAACCACCTCCATCCTGTTGGATTAATCTTTATTTTGGGCTGTCTGAGGCTCCAGTGGAAAGGTTAATAAATAATGGATTTGAAAAGTCATATATTCCTCAACTCGGTAATTAGAAATCTTGCCGAATGTTAAAGGTGCCACTGGCAATTTGTTATGCAATTTTTATCATTAAATCTTGTTTGCAGACTACATATCCCTGCCACAAAATTATGTAAAACCCCGTACAAAGCAATACAGTGTATGCATTAATTCTCTTTGGTTTTATTACATATATAAATTACACACATCATTTATTTCAAAAAATATTGGTGTCCTAAAGACACCCTAAACATCATTGGCCTGGATGCCCAAGATGAGCCATTCCTTCTGTTGGGATGATTACAAGCATCTGCACTGTGTACTATTTGCAATTACAGGCTAATAACTTTACTTTTTGTTGCAGCAGAGCAGTAATATTCCAACAGATTTGTTCCTGGTGTGATCAAAAACACAGATAAATTTTGTATTCCATGTATTCTACCACATCAAGAACAGAAACAAATATAATCTCTGCGTCGTGAAAAATGTTATTTAAAGACATAAAAAGCAACGGCAACTAAAGTAAATGTCTTTGCCGAGCTGGAAAATGTTTCTACTTTTTAAAAGGAGCCTGCAATAGTCACTTAGATCGCAATGCTCTGAACTTTGCACTCTAACAGATAGCCAGAGAGTGCATGGATCGCATTGGACCAGGAAGTGACATCAAAGTTGTGAGATTAAATACAAGGATTCGCAGGCATTTTTGCCTTACATACAGTATAACACAACTCCCACTAACATCAGATATACAACACAGAAAAGTGGCCCTTTGATGCCAAATGAGTCTCCCCCCACCCTTCTTCATCTCACTGCATCGCAATGCAGGTCCTCCTTAGGTTACGGCAGGGTTCCATTCCTGAGAACTGTTCATAACCCAAACCGTTCGCAAGTCGGAAATGTGGACGCAAACTGTGCTCCCACATGACGGAAGATGCCTGCAGCCCCGCAGCAGCTGGCAAATCCATCCCTCTGGTCTCCCAGACACTTGATTGTTTGTGCAGGCTGTACATAACTCAGACATTTGTCACTGGGGGGGATCTGTATTCTTCTATTCTGTTCTCCCTCATATAATTACCTATCTTCCCTTTATATGTACCTCACCTTTTATCATTAACTACTCCATACTGTATCTGCTTCCTTGTAAAGGGGCTTCCAGTGTAGCGGTTAGCGTAACGCTATTACAGCGCCTGCAACCCTGGTTCAATTCCGGCCGCTGTCTGTCTGGAGTTAGTACATTGTCCCTGTGTCTGCGTGGGTTTCTCCGGGTGCTCCGGTTTCCTCCCACATTCCAAAGACATACGGGTTAGGAAGTTGTGGGCATGCTTTGTTGGTGCCGGAAGCGTGGCGACACTTGCGGACTGCCCCCAGAACACTCTATGCATAAGGTGCATTTCGCTGTGTGTTTTGATGTACTTGTGACTAATAAAGAGATCTTATCTTTATTGTATTGTTAATGAATATCTTTACCTAGAAATGCATTCTTGGTCAATAGTGTTAAAGACGAAGATATCTTGTTTTATATCAGCATCTACTTCCAAAGGTCAGTTCTGTTGAATCAGTGGAACACTGGCACTGTGGTTGGAATTGGAATTGGTTTATTATTATCACTTGTACCAAGGTGCAGTTAAAAACTTGTCTTGTATACTGTCCATATAGGTCATTTCATTACATCAGTGCATTGACGTAGTACAAGGGAAAACAATATAGAATGCAGAATAAAGTGCTACAGTTACAGAGAAAGTGCAGTACAGGCAGACAATAAGGTGCAAGGTCATAACGAGGTAGATTGTGTGGTCAAGAGTCCATCTTATTGTACGAGGGGACCGTTCAATAGTCTTATAACAGTGGTGAAGGCTGTGTGAAAAAGAAGATAGATTTTGAGGAAAAATAGGTGACAGGCAATCAGTAAGAAAATGCTTGAAGAAAGAGTTCCAGAGAGTGGAGGTAGGCGATATGAATTGTGTCACCAATGACAGGGAAATTGTGGCGGCATCTCAGCAGGTTGAGTTGGAAAGAAAAAGATTTCTTTCCTCCCACAGACACTGCTCGACCCACTCAGTTCCTCTCGCAGATTGTGTGTTGCTCCAGATTCCAGCATCTGTGGTATCTTGTGTCTCCAAAGTCGTGATGGCATCTCAAATGGACTAGAGTGAGATGGTAAAGGGGTGGGGTCAGGATCTGAGACTGGAAGAGGCTGCATAGACTGAGTAGAGCAAGGCGTAGAGGGATGTTGAAGAGCGGCCAAGCAGTGAACAGAAATTTCTCATCTAAATTGCCATTACCATTTATCTAATGAAAGATACCCTCAAGTGACCATTCACAGTCCGAATAGGTCCATTGTTTTATTTATACAGTATTATAATGCAAGTAATAAATTCTGCCTTTAATGTAGAAACACATCTTAAGACAACCTTTCAGATTCTATATTTTAACAGGGCTCCATCTGAGTATACTGCATGGATTGTTTTAATATTGTTATGGCAATGGAATACATTGCTTAAATTGCCACACAGAAAAAACTCAATGCCTAATTGTGAGCACAAGTCATGCAATTACTGAATTATAATGCTCTGTGATATTCAGGGTGAGAAAGAGCTCTAAAGACTGATTCAGTTGGTTCATTTAGGTGCACTGCTGATTATTGTTGAAAGCTTCACAGAGCAGAGCTTCACACCACATGACACACTTTATGGATTAAAACCGAGTGCAAGTTAGATTTTGGCAGACTGGGTTGGTTGAGTGGAGGAAGGGGTTACAGTGAGTGGCAGCTTCGCAACCCTGTGTGAATTGGCCACTCAATATGTGGCAAATTCTCAATTCACGGAGTAACACTTGGCTGCCAACATTGCTGAATTGGTGTTACTTTGGCAACAAAAGCTTTGGCCTTGCATTTTCAGTTAACATGGAAGGTTATGCAAGGTGACAAACATGGAAGTAAGCTTTTACAGTGCTGCTCATGGGAACATGAGAAACAGGAGCAAGAAGCTGCTTCCTCATGACACAGAAATCTCCTGGAGTATATTCGTCATACAGCAGGGAAACAGGCCCTTTGGTCCAAAAGTCTGAGCCGACCATCAACGGCCCATTGAAACGAAAATTACATCAGTCGCATTTCTTTTTCATTCTCCCCACACTACCATCATCATTGTAAAATATTTCTCAATATTAGGATCACAGAAACGTAAATTACCTATTAACACCATCTGTTGGTGCACTGAAATTGCCTCTGAGAAGGGCAAGCACTCTGGAAGTTATGCTAAAACAGGATTAAACATTTAACCGAAAATTCTTTTAATTTCACTACTCTAGCATGAACTAATATGATTCTAGGTAGAATTTATGAGTAAAATATTTCTTCTGTAGTATCTCAAAGTCAGTGGTGGGTTAAGACATTGGGCATGGAGGTTAATTGTTTTCAATTTATTCTTTTTCTGAGGTCTGAGTGTTATTGGCAAGGCCAGCGGTTCTCGCCCAACCCTAACCGCCCTTGAGAACGTGGTGGTGAAAAGCTTTCTTGTCGTCCTTCTGGTGAAGGTGCTCCTCTAGTGTTGTTGAGGAGGGGCTTCCAGGATTTAGACCTAGCACTGATGAAAGACCCATGCAATATTTCCAAGTCAGGATGATGTGGCACTGGAAGGGGAAGTAGGGTGCGTGATGGGACCTACAAGTGATGGTGTTCCTACTGCCCTTGTCCTTGGCATTATATAACTGGTCTCGTCATCCAAAAGATGAATGAAAATACAGAATTCAAAAGTCCCACCACTGGCCTTGGGGAGTTTAAGTGCTATTTATTTTAAAATGTAGTGAATAGAGTTGTCTCTACTGTTATTGAATTTGCTCTGTTCTCACTTGATTTTTCCATCCACCTGGTAATTTGGTTAAGCTAGACAGTGAATCCCAACTGGGAGTGCCAAGCAGTACAGAGGGTTCCTGAGGCTTTAATAACAGTGAGAAAATTCATTTGAAAAGATCTCACAAACAAAAAATACTCAACATTTCGCCTGCTTAGGCTACAGTGCTGGGAATCCTTGGGACAGCCCCGACTCCTGAAAAGGAGCGCGGGATGATGTCATCAAGGGGGCTGCAAATTTAATTAGATGTGGATAAAAGGAATTTTCGTTCCAGAACTCTGGGGAGAACAGGATGAGAGAAGGTCCTAGTACAGGTGCATCCAGAAATATGATTTGTGAGGTTGATTGTTCCCTGCCTCTGCTGACAGATATCATGGGCCCAGGTTCACCAATTAGAGTCAGAATCAGGTTTATTATCACTGACGTATGTCGTGAAATTTGTTGTTTTGTGGCAGCAGTACAGTGCAAGGCATAAGAATTACTATAAGTTACAAAAATAAATAAATAGTGCAAAAGAGGAATAACAAGGGTTCATGGGTTCATGGACCACTCAGAAACCTAATGATCAGGGGAAGAAACTGTTCCTGGAACATTGACTGTACCTCCTCCCCAACGGTACTAACGTGAAGAGGGCACGTCCTGGGTGGTGAGGGTCCTTAATGACGGATGCCGCTTTCTTGAGGCACTGCCTCTTGAAGATGTCCTTGATGGCGGGGAGGGTTAGAACCATAGAACACTACAGCACGGAAAACAGGCCATTCGGCCCTTCTAATCTGTGCCCATGTTGGAACTGGCTGAGTCTACAACCCTCTGCAGCCTCTTTCGACCCTGCGCATTGCAGCCTCCATACCAGGCAGTGATGCAACCAGTCAGAATGCTCTCCACTGTACATCTGTAGAAATTTGCAAGAGGCTTTGGTGACATCCCAAATCTCCTCAACCTCCTAATGAAGTAGAGCCGCTGGCATGCCTTCTTCATGTGTTGGGCCCAGGATATATCCTCTCTGAGATGTTGACACTCAGGAAGTTGAAGCTGCTCACCCTTTCCACTGCTGACCCCTCAATAAGGAGTCAGCCTTATCCTGCCATTATCCTGGAGGAGGAGGGTGGTTGTTAGAATCCCCTGTGAGGTCACCTCCATTTCAATGTTTATCTTTTGTGACCACTGCTTTCTGTCACAAACGATCCCCTCTTTTCTATGATGCAGGGTTTTGACCCAAAATGTCAACGGTTTCTTTCCTCCCACAGACGCTGCTCGACCCGCTGAGTTCCTCCAGCAGATTCTCTGTTGCCCCTCTTTCCCACCTTTCTCCGTTATCGCTGGAACACTGACGTTACACCTAATAGAGATGGAGAGCTCCTCATAATCCTTGGAGAAACATCAAAGAATCATAGGACAACACAGAATGGGAAAAGATCTGACATATTGACCCATTAATCTTCCTCTGTGCCTGGAAAAAAGTTGATTCCCAAATGTAGGGCAATAGGAACTTTATCCCATGGTCGTTAAGTACATCCTGAAGAACAACTGACATTTATAAACTGCTTTGTGGTTTGTAGTTTCCTGTGAGACTTCTAACTGACTCTCAAATATCATTATGGTAAATAAAGGAAGAGAAGATATAGAAATGTCAGTTAACTGAACATAATCGTTCTTTTCAAACATAGCCATTTGCATTTATATTGTTCGTCTGACAAAGAATAATGTTCTGTGAAATTTGGCAGTGGGAGAAATTAGAGGGAGACTGTGTTTGGAAAGAGGCTACAGAGATAACTGAAAACTTCATCAAAAAACTTCCAGAAGGAGAAAAACGTAGAACTGCGTTTCAGGAAGTGAGATTGAAGACCACTAAAGTGGGATGCATGGACTCAGGGTATGAAAGTAATTGTGGATTACGTACCCTGCTGTTCAACTGTGTCAAGAGACTTATTGTCACTGAGTGTGGGGGGTGGGGGGGGGGTAAAAAGGTATGAAGAATGAAAGACTTGCATTTCTAACATTGGGACATGCCGGAGTCACAGATAGACAGGGTGGTGAAGAAGGCTTTTGGCACACTGGCCTTCATCAGTCAGGGCACTAAGTATAAAAGTCGAGAGGTCATGGTGCAGATGTACAAGACACTGATGAGGCCACACTTGGAGAACTGTGTTCAGTTTTGGTCACCTTGCTATAGGAAAGATGCTATTAAACTGGAAAGAGTGCAGAAAAGATTTACAAGGATGTTGCCAGGACTTAAGAGACTGAGTTATAGGGAGAGGTTGGACAGGGTAGGACTTTTTACCTTGGAGCATGGGAGACTGAGGGGTGATCTTATGGAGGTGTATAAAATCATGAGGGGCATAGAGAGGGTGAATGCACTCAGTCTTTTTTCCAAGTCTGGCAAATGAAGAACTAGAGAGCATCAGTTTAAGTGAGCAGGAAAAGATTTAATAAGAACGTGAGGGGCAACTTTTTTACACACAGGGTGGTATCTGTAGAATGAGCTGCCAGAGGAAGTGGTCGAGGCAGGTACAACAACAGTTTTTAAAAGGCATTTGGACAGGTACATGGATAGGGAAAGTTTAAAGGGATATGGGTCAAACTTGGGCAAATGGGACCAGCTTGGATGGGGCATCTTGATCGGCATGGACCAGTTGGGCTGAAGGGTCCATTTCCCTGCTGTATGACTCTATGACATTGTAAAGGGCCTCACATGCAAAAAAAAAATTCTTGATTATTGCCTCCTGCATTTCTTGTTGCAATGTAGGAAATGTGGCAGGCGACTTGTCTATGGTTAGCTCCTGAAGACAACAATGTGATAATGGCACATGGAATATTACATGGAACATAGAACAGTACAGCACAGAACAGGCTCTTCGGCCCACAATGTTGTGTCAACATAGCTATCTACAGAATGCCCATATCCCTATATTTTCCTCTCACTCATGTGCCCATCTGAGCCCCTCTTTAAAGCCCCCAGTGAATTTGCCTCCACCACCCTATCAGGCAACACATTCCAGGCATCCACCACTCTCTGAGTAAAAAACCTACCCCTCACGTCTGTTCTGAACCTACCCCCTCTCACCTTCAATGCATGCCCTTTGGTATTGGATCGTTCAATAATGGGAAAAAGATATTGCTTGTCCACTCTATCTATGCCCCTCATAATTTTATACACTTCCAACAGATCACGCCTCAGCCTCCACCGCTCCAGAGAAAAGAACCCAAGTTTGTCCAGCCTCTCCTGATAACACATGCCCTGTAATCAGGCAGCATCCTGGTAAAACTCCTCTGTACCCTCTCTAAAGCCTCAACATCCTTCCTAGAGAAGTACAGCACAGGACAGGCCCTTCGGCCCAGAATGTTGTGTTGAACAAATTAAACCAATGACTTCTAATTAATCTAATCCCTCTTCCTCACACATTGACCATATCCCTCCCTTCTCTGCATATTCATGTGCCTATCCAAGAGTCTCTTAAATGCCCCTATGCTATCTGTTCCTACCATCACCCCTGGCAGCATATTCAAGGCGCTCACCACTCTCTGTACAAAACTCACCTCGCACATCTCACTTGCACTTTCCCCGTCTCACCTTAAATACATCCCCTCCAGTGCCAGACATTGCTATCCTGGGAAAAAAGATACTGGCTGTCTCCTCCATCTGTGTCTCACTGTACCTTGGTACAAGTGACAATAATAAGCCAATATCAATACCAATATAAACCCCTATCGAATCTCGCCTTAGCCTCTGCTGCTCAACAGCCCCAGCTTGTCCAACCTCTCCTCATAGCACATGTCCTCCAAACCAGGTAGATAACATATTGTTGTGGTGTTGATTGAAGAATCGGCATTGGCCAGAATATCAATAAAGCCCAATTAATCTTCTGCATATTTGCTTCATGGGATTGTTTGTGTCCACGTGAGAGAGTAGGGAGGGCCTCGATTTAATATCTCTTCCTGAAGACAACACCTGAATCAGTGCAGTACTCCTCACACAGGAGCCTCAGATAGGTTGTTCTACTCAAGTCTCTGGCATGGGACTTCAACCTACAGACTTCTGACTTGGAGAAAATTAACACGATGTCAGACAGCAATGAGCCAAGTCGGCCAAGGAGCAACTTACATTACAAGTCTGAGAGTTCTTAATAATAGAGTCATAGAGTCATACAGCACAGAAACAGGCCCTTCAGCCCAACTGGTCCATGCTGACCAAATTGTCAATCCAAGCTAGTCCCATTTGCTCATTTGATGTAAATTGGAGTTTATCAGTTAGGAGGGTGACAACGAGGCCACTGAGGTGGGTGGGAATGAAGTCAAAAGATAATGCTGAATAAAACTGGCATGAGCAAGGGTAGTGAATACAAACAACCTTGACGCCAAACTGCAGACTGAACGACAGAAGAAGACTGGTTCATTTCAGCAGGTAGCTGAGCGGCAGATTGGAATTGATGACAGGGCAAACCTCAGGACCAACTTCAGGGGATTGGGACTGGATGATCACATTTGGTGATGGATTTCTAATATACCCAGCAAAATTCAACAGCTCCAGGATGAAGTCAGGCTTCAAAGAGCAAAGCCTACAATTGCAAAATATGTGTGTTTATGAGGCTATGATATTGCTCCTGCTGCAGTCACATAAGCAGGGAGATATCATCTTATCTTGTCATCCATTCCCCAATTACGCCACTATTTTTATCAGCTCTATTTCAAGGAGAACAATTCTTTGATCCTCATTTGCAGTTTCTTTTGAGCTGTTGTCTCCTGTTCCTTTGAAATCACTACATCCTGGTCAGGAGGAAATTGATTTCATGACAAAGGATACAGCGGGATATAGATCAGTTGCAGATATGGGCAGACAAATGGCAGATGGAGTTAAATCCGGCCAAGTGTGAGGTGTTGCACTTTGGGAGATCAAATGTAAAGGAACAGTACTCAGTTAATGGCAGGAGCCCTGACAGTGTTGATATACAGCGGGATCTTGGGGTCCAAGTCCATAGCTCCTTGAAAGTGGCTGCACAGGTTGATAGGGTGGTAAAGAAGGTGTATGGGATGCTTGCCCTTATTAGTCAAGGCATTGAGTTCAAGAGTCAGGAAGTTATGTTGCAGTTTTATAGAGCTTTGGTTAGGCCGCACCTGGAGTATTGTATTGACTTCTTGTCTCCCCATTATAGGAAGGACGTGGAGGCTCTGGAGAAGGTGCAGAAGAAGTTCACCAGGATGCTGCCTGGATTAGAGGGTATGTGCTATGAGAGGAGGTTGGACAAACTTGGGTTGTTTTCTCTGGAGCAGCAGCTGAGGGAAGACCTGACAAAAGTTTATAAGATTATGAGAGGCATAGATAGAGTAGATGGCTGGTATCTTTTTCCTAGGGTTGGAATGTACAATACTAGAGAGTGCGCATTTAAGGTGAGAGGGGGAAAGTTCAAAGGAGACGTGCAGGGCAATTTTTTTTTACACAGAGAGTGGTGGGTGCCTGGAATGTGCTGCCAGGGGTGGTGGTGGAGGCAGATATGATAGAGGCTTTAAGGTACTTATTTATTTATATTGATTTATTTATTGGTCACACGTACATCGAAACACATCTTTTTGTGTTACTGAGAATCTGCTGGGGGGCAGCCCACAAGTGTCACCACTCTTCCAGTGCCAACATAGCATGCCCACAGCTCTTAACCTGTAAGTCTTTGGAATGTGGGAGGAAACCAGAGCATCCGGAGAGGATGGAGGGATATGGATACCGTGTAAGCAGAAGGGATTAGTTAAGTGTTTAATTACTAGTTTAATTCGTTTGGCACAACATCGTGGGCTGAAGGGACTGTTCCTGTGCTGTACTGTTCTATGTTCTATGATGTGTGCTGAACATCATGAGCTGTGAATTAGCATTAAAGAACAAAGTTTTAGACTTTAGTGGGAAGTTAAAGTGGGGGTTCTTGGAATGAACACCATTCTGCTGGGAAGAGCTCATAAGATGGTCAGAAGTAGTCATCCTGGATGTACAGGAAATCAGGCAACATGTCTTTATACCAGTAATACTTGCTGCATTTTATCTGTTCTGGTAATAAACCTGGATTTCAACAACAAAACTATCCTGAACCATAAGGAATTATTTTATTAAATTTAAAGAGAATTCTTACAGGAGAGCTTACAGAGAGAGATCAATTTAGAAACATTGCCATTGAAGAAATGGCAGAGTGATTGCCTCGTTCATAGATTCACACACAAATGAGACAAAACATATCAGAAAAACTGTTTGTGACTCTTTTCCCACTGGATGTTCGTACATTCACTTTAAGGGTGATATTTTATCTTAAATATTTTGATAATGTTTAGGAATAGTTGTATAGAATTTAGCACAGTCCATCATAAGGTTTGCAGGGTTAGATGTGATTTGCTCAATGTTATACTGCAGTTTCATCACTGTAATTATTTCCTGACACCCTGGTTCTTTTTGGCTCAACAGAGAGTCTGCCTTCTGCAATCATTTGTCACTCAGTGTGCATTTCACTAGCTAAGCACACAAAATACGAAAGCTAATCCATCAAACAATTGTTGCAATTTAAAAAAAATACACTGTCACCCAACAATTTTTCATGTTTTTATAGGAATTGTTGTTGAAACTGAAAGGAAAGAAGTCTGCCTTAGGTCACTGGTAACAAACACATGTTTACATCTCTCAGAGTTAGGGTCAATGGAACAGAGAGGCAAATACAACAGTAGCTGATATTCATGCACTGCTTTAGAGCTGGAGACCAAGAATGGATTAATTGGGATTATATGAGATATACAGTGTAGAAACAGGCCATTCTGCCCAACCAGTTCATGGTAGCATTTATGGTCGTCTCAGGCCTCCTATTGTTTTCTCATCTATTCCCCTCTCTCTCAATGCTTGTCCAGCATCACCTAAATGTATCTATTTTTGCCACGACTGGTGGTGGTAATTTCTACATTCTCGCTGTTCTTCAGGTGAAGAAGTTCCTTCTGTATTTCTTATTGGATTTCTTGGTTATTGTCTGATATTGATGGCCTCTAAAGTATGCCTCTTTGTACAAGTGGAAACATTCTCTCTGTATCTACTCTTATTGAAACCTTTCATCATTTTAAAGACCTTCATTAGTTCATTCCTCAGCCTTCTTTTCTCAAGGGAAAAGAGGGAGACCCAATCTGTTCATCTTTCCATCATGTATACACTCTCCTATAATTCTTGTAAGTCTTCTCTGAGCTCTCACCATTGCTTCTTTATTCATTTCAGAATGTGGTGACTAAAACTGTACACAACTCTCAAAGTTCCATACAGGTTAAGGATAAATAAGGTTCCATACAGGTTAAGGATAACTTCCTTACATTTATACTCCAAGTACTCTGAAATAAAAACCAACGTTCCATTAGCCTGAATTAAAACAACTAAAAAGGAAGTTAAAATAATAAATAGTGCTGGAAATACTCAGCTGGTTAGGCAGTAGCTATGAAGAGAGAACCAAATCAATCTTTCAGGTCAATGGTAACTGATACTTACTATTCTCTTCACTATTTCCTTTTGGGCCCACTGGGGAGTTCAGTGGGCAGGTATCCCAGGCTAAGTGCTGGGAAATCTGAAGAAGTTTGCACTCCCTTACACCACAGGTGCTCTGGTCTCAGTGTTCATCTGAGCAGAGGACTGGACCACAGTCTGGGCTCAGGAGTCCTGGCCTTCTACCTCGTGAAGTAGGCAAAAACTGACAGATCTGAATAAACCTGGCAGCACTTGACCAGGAAGCAATGCCCACAGAGCAGTTCCACAGGCAAAACACAAAATCCACAGCTGAGCCCGGAGGCGCTGATGAGAGAGGTCAAGTGTGCTTTGCATCTACCTCACTGCTTCACTCCAGGGTGAGCTGGTGCAAGTGCTGCAACCTCATGTATTTAAAGTGGGTTCCCAACCCTCGGAAAAAAAGAGTAAAGCTCAGTAATTTCTTTTACTTTATTTTCTTTTTTTATAAATTATTTGCTAACAGCTTAGAGTCAACTTTTTAAATTTTGTCTCTGAGGCATTTGAAAACAATTCTAAAGTCCTTTCATAACAGCATGCTGCTAAAGAACATTGAGGATCCTTTAACCAAGCTCATTGCACCATGTGCATTCACACTCAGTACTAGAGGGTTAGTCTGACAGGTCCCCCTAATCTGGAACTATTTAGGCCAGTGCAATCCACAGGAAGCAGGCAGAACTGTTTCAGTGCAATAAATGCATGAGAGAGTGAATGGTAAAGCATTTGTAGAAATTACTGCATAATGGATTAGAGGGCATGTGCTATAAGGAGAGGCTGGACAAACTAGGGCTGTTTTCTCTGGAGCATTGGGAGGCTGAGGGGAGACCGGATGGAAGTTTATAAAATTATCAGAGGCGTAGATAGAGCAGACAGCCTACGTTCTCCCCGTGTCTGTGTGGGTTTCCTCCGGGTGCTCTAGTTTCCTCCCACATTCCAAAGACGTAGGTTAGGAAGTTGTGGGCATGTTATGCTGGCACCGGAAGCATGGCGACACTTGCGGGCTGCCCCCAGAACCCCCTAAGGAAAAAAATGTATTTCACTGTGTGTTTCGATGTACATGTGACTAATAAAGATATCTTATATCTTTTTCCCAGGGTCAAAATGTCTAATACAAGAGGACATGCATTTAAAGGTGAGAGGGGGGAGTTCAAAGGAGATGTGCAGGGCAGACTTTTTACATACAGAGTAGTGGGTGCCTGCAATGTGCTGCCTGGGGTGGTAGTGTAGGCAGATACGATAGAGACGTTTAAGGGGCTCTTAGATAGACATATGAATTATGTGCGGCACGGTAGTATAGCGGTTAGCATAGCACTATTACAGCGCCAGTGACCCGGGTTCAATTCCCGCCGCTGTCTGTAAGGAGTTTGTTTGCATGGGTTTTCTCCAGGTGCTCCGGTTTCCTCCCACATTCCAAAGACGTACGGGTTAGGAGCTGTGGGCATGCTATGTTGGCGCCGGAAGATTGGCGACACTTTCGGGCTGCCCCCAGCACGTTCTCAGTAACGCAAAAAGATGCATTTCACTGTGTGTTTCGATGTACATGTGACTAATAAATAAATATCTAAATATCTACAGTATATATGCAGAGAATGGGGGGATAATGGACCATGTGCAGGCAGAAGGGATTAGGTGTCATTAGCTTAATTAGTTCAGCACAACATCGTGGGCCGATGGGCCTGTTCTTGAGCTGTACTGTTCAACGTTCTATGTAATGAAATGTTTAGTATTGAAGTTCCATGTAATACTCATTGTCATATAGACAGACAGCACAGAAACAGGCCCTTCAGCCCACTGAGTCCTTGCCGATCGTCAACCATCCATTTAAAGTAATCCTACATTAATTCCATTTCTTTTAATGTTCTCGCATTCTCACCAACTTCCCCCATATCCTACCACTCATCTACACACTTGGAGCAACCTACAGCAGCCAAATAACCTACCAACCCACATGACTCTGGTAACCGGAGCACCCAGAGGAAACTCATGTAGTCAGAGGGAGAATGTGCAAGCTCCACGCAGACAGCACCAGAGGTCAGGATCGAACCAGAGTCTCTGGTGCTGTGAGGCAGCAGCTCTACCCACTACACCACGGTGCTGCGGTGAGCTAACACTTTGGGAAAACATCTTGAGACACACTAAAGTTTAGACAGTGCCCAGAGTGCTGCAATTAGGGTAGTCTTTACATGGTGTAAGAAGTGAGCTGGAAGTTTTAAAGTTAACAGGCCATTTGAGAGTCAAAGGAAATTCTGATGGAAACAGTGATTTATAATCACACTGGGCTATAAACAAAACTAACAGGAACTTTACCCCTGTGATGGGTATGCAAACTTCAAGACGTTAGGGTTCACTCAAAAGTACCCAAACCACAGCAGAAGGTCAAGGAGTTTCAAATGAAAATTATATCAAGCGCTAATTGAAATTTCCTGATCTTTGGTATTGGTATTGGTTTATTATTGTCACTTGTACTAAGGTACAGTGAAAAACTTGTCTTGCATACTGTTCGTACAGATCAATTCATTACACAGTGCATTGACGTACAAAGAATTTAAATTTAAAAGAGTAGAACGGTTATAGTAATAGTAATGAGTAGTTAATACTGAAGACAGCCCCTCCCACAAAACTGACGGGGCAGTTTCTGCCAATTGAGTACACTGTGTTCATCCAAATATGTCTTCTAAAACAAGTTCTTAGTTTTGATCACCTGGACACAATAGACACATCTTAAAAGATTCTATAAAATAACTTCCCAACAAACCAATAAATGAGTCTGTACTGCTTTTAGTTAAGGCATTTTTGGTGATTTTGAGTCAGCTTTTTCAAAGGTTTCGCACATGGTCATTAACCATCTTTTTATGATTAACTTTCTTTTACATGTATTAATCGAATGCCATCATTTTAGTTTTCTTAGACGTATCAAGGAATACTTCTTGCAAAGAAAAAATGTTAACCCATTGAATTCAAAAATGTTTGTTATATTTGGGATTAAGTAAAGGAATTTAGACAGAAACTTAACTTTTAGCTTTGGTTTGAGAAAAAAAAATGGAATTTCAAGTATACTTTGGCCTTGTTTTCTAATTGGATCTAAAGCGAAAACTTCTGTGGACGTTTCTTGTTACTACAAGCAATGAGAGAGAAAACCGAAGGTAGTTTGTGCGGCAAGTTGAGGGTCTTTCCTGAGTTATAGCAGTGCTCAATCATTCCCAGTGACACATAAGTATCTTTAGTTTTAGTCTGTGTATGAAGTCTCCAATATCTCATGAAGCAACAACAGTTTAATTCACCTTCCATTAGAACTAGGTATTCAATCTTTTTGTATATAAATTCTTCATTATCTTTTAAATGGTTATAGAAAGACCAAGACCAGGTGTAAATTTTTAGTTCCTCTCTTCTGGAGCAAATGAATAAGCAGTAGCAGCCATCAGATTTACAGATTTCAACCATTACAACTGGTCAATGCATAATAGCACAGAATATTGAGAAAACTTCAAATCCCACCATGGGAGCTGGGGAATTTAACATCAATAAATACAATTAAATTAAAAACTTAGGAATAGTAGTGGTGACATCCAATGGGTTCATTAATGTCCATCATCCTTAACCAGCCTGGCCTATATGTGATTTCAGTTCCACCAATGTGGTGGCACTGTGGTGTAGCAGTTAGTGCTTCTGCCTCACAGCTCCGGTGAACTGAGTTCGATCCTGACCTCTGGTGTTGTCTGTGGTGAAACTTGTACATTCTCCCTGTTGCTGAGTGGGTTTCCTCTGGCTGATCCCACATCCCAAAGATATGCTGGTTGGTGGATTAATTGGCGACTGAAAGTTATCCGGGTAAGTGGCAAAAGGATCAAAGGGAAATTGGTGGGCATGTGGGAGAAAAGGTGTCAGGGGTACAGGGAAATAGGTGGGACTTCGGACTGATGGAACTGCTCCGTACAGCTTTTATTTAAGGCATTTTTGGTGATTTTGGATCAGGTTCTTCTGAGGTACCTTCTGCACACGATCAATATCTATGTGTTTTTGTGATTAACTTTCTCTTACATATATTAATCAAATGGCATCAGTTTAGTTCTCTTAAATTCATCAAGGAATACTTCTCCTGCTGGGAGCTAGCATGAGCCTGATGGGCTGACTGGCCTCCTTCCGCGTAGTTAGCACTTAAGTGTCCTTTGAAACAGCACAGTAAATCACTCATATCTGAGGTCAGTTAGTGTTGGACAAGATAAGCTGGCCTCACCTCATATCCACAACTTGCAAGCAGAAATTAATAAAAATAAACCAGGTTTATAGCCCAAGTCCACACCTCCTGAACTGTTATACCAAAGCAGGAATGAAGCACCAAATCAGACAGGTATGTTGCAATTAGTAACATTCAAGCCCAGCAAATTCAGTCAAAAAGGAAATGCAAAAACTTGGTGATGCAGAGTGACCATTAACTCCTAGACAATAATAACGATGCCATTAAAACTGCAGAAAGAGACACTGCTATACTGTCTCATTTCCCTGGCTCATTCCTTCATGTTACTTAAAGATCTACTGTGCAATTGCAGACAAGTGCTTCCCATTCCCACGCCGACTTATCTGTCCTCGGCCTCCTCCACTGCGAGGGTGAAGCCAAATGCAGACCACGGGCAGTCTACAATCCGACGGCATGAGTACTGAGTTCTCCAGTTACAGGTAACCTGCTCCCCATCTGCCCCTTTCTCTCTCCTTATGATCTATCCAGGTCACCTCACACCCTTCTTTCTAAACCACCCCACACCTAAGCCCCCTCTCACCCAGTTTCTTTCCTCCCCTCCATCTGCTCATCAAACACACAATCCTCCCACTGGATCCCCTCCCTCCACTGCTCCCATCTGTCCACACTGCCTCCCTTATTTCGTTCCATGCTTCACCTTCCTTTCCAACTAGATTCCATCAAATGGCCAGGCCAGTAGTGTAGCGGTTAGCGTAACGCTAATACAACGCCAGTTCAATTCCAGCCGCTGTCTGTAAGGAGTTTGTACGTTCTCCCCGTGTCTGCGTGGGTTTCCTCCGGGTGCTCCGGTTTCCTCCCACATTCCAAAGACGTACGGGTTAGGAGCTGTGGGTATGCTACGTTGGCGCCGGAAGATTGGCGACACTTTCGGGCTGCCCCCACGCATTCTCAGTAACGCAAAAAGATGCATTTCACTGTGTGTTTCGATGTACATGTTACTAATAAAGGTATCTTATCTTATCATTGCAGCCCTTTGTTGCCTCCAGCTATCACCTCCCAACCTCTGTTGTTATTTCCACCCTTCCCTCTCCCACCTGACTCCATCTGCTAGTTAATGCCTCCTCACCTGGATTCAACCAACGCTTGCCAGCCCTTTCCTCATACCTCCCCCTCACTTCTCTATATTGGCTATCTCCCCTCTACTCTTGCAGTCCAGATGAAGGATCTCGACCCAAAACATCAACTGTCCGTTTCCCTCTGCAGATGCTACCTGACTCACTGAGTTCCTCCAGCAGCTTTTCTTTTGCAGCAAAGAATGCAAAAGTATGGCTTGATGACAGTGGATAAGAGAGAACCGTGCATTGAGCAACACCCACCTCCCTAAGATCTGTTTCTTGCTTTTTCAGGCAAGAGGAACTGAGAGCATACAAGAAGCTGGAAACCATCAGCCATTACTTCCATCCCTTGACTTTGGAACAGTGTCAAAACTTTGCAAGTTTTCTGAAGCTACGACACTTCTGGGAATTCTGACGCAAATTGTCTATTGAAGAGCTTGGCTCAAAAAGTTTTCGTGCTGACTTAGCCCAGGTGGGTTGAAGTAAACCATGGGTCCAAAAGATTCTGCAGATTCGCAAGAGAAGCCTCATTCTTGGTTTGTTGACATAGGATGTAGACCTGTTAGTTCACGTCTGTCACATGACACAGAACAGCAAACAGTTGATGAATGCGCTTGACGTATTGAGCAGAACTAAAACTGGAATGAATCCAGTCACGGGTTCATACCTCACACCACTGGACACTATCTGTAAAGGTAATACTTACGTTTGCAGAGAATATAATGAATTGGCATTGGTATTGGTTTATTATTGTCATATGTACCCAGATACAATGAAAGATAATTGGTTGCGTGCCAGCCAGGCAGATCATGCTGTACATAAGTACATTGAGGTAGCAAGAAGAAACAAAATGCAGAATATAGTGTTGCAGTTACAGAGAAAGTACAGTGCAGGTGGACAAATAAAGTGCAAGGGTCACAACGAGGTAGACTGAGAAATCAAAAGTTCATCTTTAGCATATGAGAGGTCAGTTCAAGAGTCTGATAACAGTAGGACAGAAGCTGTCCTTGAGCCTGGTGGTACGTGTTCTCAGGCTTTTGTATCTTCTGCCCGACGGGAAAGGGGAGAAGGGAGAATGACTGGGGTGGGAGGGGTCCTTGATTATGTGGCATTGACTAAAATTAAATGCTTTAATTCAGCAAGAGTTTGATCATTTTTAAAATCACTTTCAGCAAAAGAGCGGTGTTAGTTTGCTGTATGTTCAGTTTGATCTTCAGGCTGAAAATTGAAGAATGAAAACAGACTGTGGCCAATCTTGCTGTTTAGTTCACTTTGGCATGAAGCAGTCAGAATGGAATAAAATTAACTTTGTCACAAACCTATTAAGATACTGGGTGTTTACAAAGCACAGTTCATCTATGTTGAGAAAAATTTTGTTGATTACAGGGAGTGTGACAGAGAAGTGGCTTTTTAAACACAAGGAAAAAGTAATGGGGCTTTAATGTCATTATATTTCAAGTTGCTTCTGGATATTTTGATTACCTAAATATTATTTACTGTGACCAATTATTGATCAATGTTGTGAAAATTCCACTAGTGGCTTCTATATTTAGATCAAAGGCATATTTTGTGGTGCTGCTAACATGACTCATTCAGCTCCATTGTTATGCCTCACGTGTACTACAAATTTACACCCTCCCAGCTTTGCTTCATTCTACTTGATGGCTTTAACCAATAAAAATACACCTCGATGTCTAAACTCCAATTGCACCCTTACTTAGCTGCTTGTGGAGGGGAGGGGAGGGTGAAAGAGTCAGCAGCTTCTAATTCCTGGGTGTTAACATCTCGGATGACCTGTTATGGGTCCAGCATGTAGATGCAATCGAAAAAAAGGCACGCTAGCGCCTCTACTTTCTTAGAAGCTAAGGGAGACTTGGCATGTCACCAAATACTCCAACAAACTTCTAAAGATGCACTATTGACAGCATTTACAGATGTCACCTTATCAATAAGGTGACATCTATCATCAAAAGATCCCACCATCTGGGTCATGCCCTCTTCTCGCTGCTACCTTCGGACAGGAGGTACAGAAGCCTGAAGTCCCACACCACCAGGTCAGGAACAGCTACTTTCCTACAGCCATTAGGTTCTTGAACCGACCCAGACAACGCTAATCACTTCATCAACAACGGAACATAATGGACCACCTCTTGCACTACCATGGACTTTTCTCTGATTGTGTTTTTTGTTTGCACTAATGAATTGTTTTGCACAGTTTTTTTCACTAGCTGGTATAATTTATATATAATTTATGTTCTATGTTGTTGCTTGAACCTACATGCCTGTGATGCTACTGCAAGCAAGTTTTTCATTGCACCTTGACCTCACCATACTTGTCCACATGACAATAAACTCAACTTGACTTGTCTCCAAACTTCAAGTAAACTTTCAGTGAAAAAATTCTTCCTGATTCCACCACTGAATTCTGTTGTTTTAACTTTAGATGCCCTCATTCTTAATTCCACCAGCAGAGGAAGGAATTTGGTAGGTATCTACCCAATCCCCCAGAACCTCTATAATCAAGGAGGATATGAGAGGGAAAACCATGGAAATACCATCACCTCCAAGTTCCTTCTGAAGTTATACAACCTCAAGGCTCGGACATAAAATTTCATTCCTTGAGTCCTGAGAATTTCTGACTTAATGTTGGTTCAGGAGTGCCATCATCATGGGACAATCTGGGTGAGTCAATGAATGTGGTCTTGGGAGCTTTGTTCACCTCTTGAGAACCAATCACCTTGTGAGCAGGAAGCAGAAAGATCTGTGCTCAGCAATCCATCGTCCACCAGGAAAGTGTGGCATTGATTTTGTTGACCAGGAGTGAAGAACAAAAGATTTTATATGTTATATATTTTCACTCCACGCCACATTAGAACAACCGATTGCCCACCCTCATTTGTACAGAATGACCGGTCAGTGAATATCTGTCCCTTTGAACTGGATCCCACTTAATCAACCATTTACAGGAAGGGTAAGCAAAGAAGTAAAAAGTTGGAAGGAAAGTATTTTTGAAAAATTTCCAAGCTCAAGTGATCCAAAGGATAGTACCTGGAATGATGCACTTTAAACCAATCTGCAAAAAGAAAATGTAATTACTTAAAAGGTGCACATCAGAAACAGTTGGTGCAAAGATCAAAATAGAATTATATTCCTTCTCCAGAATATTCTTTTCAATAATTTAAAATGTGCATTGAGCATCAGGAATACAAATTCAAGAAAGCAAGTGCACACAATTTCATGACAGAGGTTTTCAAGGAATGAAAATCTGTTAGGAGACCGAGTGGAAGCTAAGAGTGGTGACAAATATTATCATGACCCTTTCATACTTCCAGGCAGCTAAGCTGCCAATTAACAATGACTGACAGAGAAAATCAAAACCTGACAAAAATCCTTAAACCCAACCAATCTGTGTTTATCCTCTGCATGAAAACTGGTCCTAATCCCACAAGACCATTCTGTTCGCACATCTCTTTATTTCAATCACCAGCTAACATCCTTAAATAATGACATTGTCTCTGCTTCAATCACCACTTTTGGATTTTCGCAGCCTCAGGAAGCTCTGTGCAAAGCCTCTTGTTTCAGACCGAAATCTCTTAAATTTATAAACTGATTTTATAAAGGCAAATACAATTTAGAAAGAACGTAAGACAACAGAATGGCCGCATTCTAACCATGTACCAGGAATGAGACAGGAATGAGAGCAGCAGCACTACTGAATGATCCATTTTGCACAGTTAAAGTTGTCAGAAAATCCCATTAAGCAGAATGCAAATCACCCTTTTGCTCTCTGCAGCCAGCTTAACATGAAAGAGAGAAGCACTAGCTTTGAGGGTGCATAATGCAAATATGGTTAAAGGACCCTTGACAACATAGTCTGATTATGCTATCAGGATGGTACCCCCTTGTTACATGCTGGTTGGCACCATTGCAGTTTTATTCATAACTGCCATGCCTAATACCTAATTACGTACTGTCATTTTGAATTCAGACAGCACTCTTTCAGAAGAGGTCTGAAAACCTTCTGTAAAGCAAATGGATTGTGGATTATTATATAAGATAGAACTGTAATACGGTACATAACACATAACTACATGAGAGAAAACACTGCATAATTTAAGATACAAAGATTAATAATTGAGAGATCTCCCATGGCTTTGCTAACAAGTAGTCTGAAATCTGGAGGACAGTTTTTGATATTTTACATGATCTTAATGTAGTTGAAACACAATAATTCATGCATCACTGTAATGCGGCCAATATTTATCTTATTGGTAGTGTAAGACACATGGCCCCACAGTTATGTAATAACTGTAGCAATATTTACTTTGCTCAAGGTGTCACTTAATGAAGGTTGCTATTCCTCATTACTTAAGACCAATTTTTAATGGGTAAGTTTAATGATCATTCCAGAATTATGATTTTTAAAACACTATAAATGCTAATTCTGCATGCACTTTACATCGTGAATGAGGAAAATTGTGGTAAAAAACAGCATGAGAAATTACCTGAGCAGCTTGATTGATTAGTTTTTTGTTATTTAGGTTCTTAAAGGCTAATTGCAGAGAGATTTGTATAATAATCAATTCAATCACTGCACACATCAAAAGTGGTTATTTGAAGCGATGGCTTCAGTTGTGCAAGGGTTGGAGCTGAAAGGCATTGGAGGACTGGCTAGGATTATACAGGGCTTTGGTGAGAGCTTCTCAGAAGTATAGTGCAGTTCACGGTAGGTAACACAGGCACAGTAGTGTAGCAGTAGGTGTAACGTTATTACAGCTCCAGAGACCCGGGTTCAATTCGGGCCACTGTCTATAAGGAGTTTGTATGTTCTCCCCGTGTCTGCGTGGGTTTCCTCCGGGTGCTCCGGTTTCCTCCCACATTCCAAAGATGTACGGGTTAGGAAGTTGTGGGCATGCTATGTTGGCACTGGAAGTGTGGCGACACTTGCGGGCTGCCCCCCAGAACATTCTACACAAAAGATGCATTTCACTGTATGTTTCGATGTACAGAGCTAATAAAGATATCTTATCTTTTGGCCTCTGTACCAAAAGGGAAGATATACTTCCCTTGGAGTTCTTATTGCAACTACCATCAGGCAGGAGGTACAGAAGCCTGAAGTCCCACACCATCCGGTTCTACTTCCCTTCATCCATTCGTTTTTTGAACCAACTGGCAAAACCCAGATCACTACAGTTTAGCAACACGATGACCACTTTGATCACTTTGACTAAAATGGATGTTGTGTTTTTTTTGTTCTAATTGTGTTCTTTCTTGTAAAAATTGTGCGCAATTTATGGTTAATTTATGTTTTTTTCTTGTGAATGCTGCTTATATGACGCTATGTTCCTGTTCAGCTGCTGCAAGTAAGTTTTTCATTGCACCTGTGCACACATGTACTTGTGCATCTGACAGTAAACTCGACTTTGACTTTGAGTTAGGATAATGTGTGGGTTCACCAGATCTGTAGTTGGGATGAAAGGGTCGTCCTATGATGTTTTTCATTGCACCTGTGCACACATGTACTTGTGCATCTGACAGTAAACTCGACTTTGACTTTGAGTTAGGATAATGTGTGGGTTCACCAGATCTGTAGTTGGGATGAAAGGGTCGTCCTATGATGAGAGATTGATATTGGTGTTTGTTTATTATTGTCACATGTACAGAAATACAGTGAAAAACTTTCATCTGGGAGCCATCAAGGCAGATTATGCCATACATAAGTACATAGTAAAAAGAAAACAGAATGCAGAATATGGTGTTGCAGTTACAGAGAAAGTGGAGCAAATAATATAGGTAGGCAAATAGAGTGCAAGGGCCACGACGAAGTAGATTCGGAGATTAAGAGTTTATCTTTTAGCATATGAGAGGTATGTTCAAGAATCTGATAACAGCGGGAAAGAAGCTGTCCTTGAACCTGGTGGTACCTGTTCTCAGGCTTTTGTATCTTCTGGCAAATGGGAGGGAGGAGAAGCGAGAATGTCTGGGGTGGGAGGGGTCCTTGATTATGTTGGCTGCTTTCCTGAGGCAGTGGGAAACGCAGACGGAGTCAAAGGAGGGGAGGATGTTTTGCATGATGGAGATTGAATAATATCCAGGAAGCCTGTTTTCTCACCAGAGTTTAGAAGAATAAAAGGTGATTGGATTGAAACGTAAAGTGTTCAGGAAGCAATTGATAAGATAAATGGCAAGCATCCATTTCTCCAGTTGGAGACTTTGGAACTAGCAGTGTGGGGAAGGAGTGCGTAGGTGTGGTCTAGGGATAAGGGGTCGAGCATTTAGGACTGAGATGAGAAAATATTTCTTTACTCAGAGGGCTGCAAGTCTTCGAGCTCCTCCGCCACAGCAGCCCATGGATCATTGGTCGGTGAATATGTTCAAAGCTGAGTCTGTCAGATTTTTGGACACCAAAGGGATCGAAGGATAAGGAGATCAGAGAGGAAAGTGAATGATGCAATAGGAACAGCTGTGATCTTATTGAGCTGAGAAGCCAGCACGAGGGGCTTAAGTCTGTCATTACTTCTTTTTTTTTCAATGTCCATGGTTGCAAAGAGTTTAATCACGTCACATAGTTAGTGGAAGTATTGATGGATCCATCCTGGTAATGGATATACTACTGCACTTGCATTCTTACCACCACTTCATTACTCACACACACTTAAAGCTCTCCACTTATTGAATGAAGCAACAATTCTCAAATCCCCTCTAATGCTTCCACCAATTAAATTGACTCTGTGGCTCCTTAACTACTGACCTGAGGAGCCAAGGGAAATGGGTCCTCTCTGTTTACACAGCCTGGACTCTCATAATTTAATGCATCTCAATTAAGTCCCACCTTAATCTGCTTGGTTCCAGAGTAAACAACCCCAACCAAGATAGTTTCGACTCGAGGCTAGAATTGTCCAACTCTGACAACACATGGACCACCACTTGTACTACCATGGACTTGTCTTTCATTGTGTCATTGATTTTTTTGTCTAAGGTCTTGTTTTTGCAGTCTTTTTTTTACTGTATTTTATATTTTATGTATAATATATATTCTGTGTTATCTGAATTCCACTGTTGCCAGGGACCTTGAGGTTGTGACAGTACTCCAGTGATGTCCTCCCATTAGATTTGGAGGAAGGGGAATGCCCAAGGGCTGGGGGGAGGGAGGGGCAGCGGATGCCAGTAGGTCGGTGGTGTACATATCTTCTGCATTCTGTTAACATTTCAATAATGCACTGCAGAATGATACACTGCATAAACAAAGCTATATAAATGCTGGTTGTTTTTGTTTTCCCAATATTGGTATTGGTTTATTATTGTCACTTGTACCGAGGTACAGTGAAAAACTTGTCTTGCATGCCGATCGTACAGGTCAATTCATTACATAGTGCAGTTACATTGGGTTACTACAGAGTATATGGAGGTAGAACAGAGTGCATTAATGTAGTACAGGTAAAAATAATAACAGTACAGAGTAAAGTGTCACAGAAACAGAGAAAGTGCAGTGCAAAAGGTGCAAAGGCACAACAAGGTAGATCGTGAGGTCATAGTCCATCTCATTGTATAAGGGAACCATTCAGTCGTCTTATCACAGTGAGGTAGAAGCTGTCCTTAAGTCTGGTGGTACGTGCCCTCAGGCTCCTGTATCTTCGACCCAATGGAAGAGGAGAGAAGAGAGAATGTCCTGGGTGGGTGGGGGTCTTTGATTATGCTGGCTGCTTCACCAAGACAGCGAGAAGTAAAGAGTCCAAGGAGGGGAGGTTGGTGTCCGTGATGCGCTGGGCTGTATCCATAACTCTCTGCAGTTTCTTGTGGTCCTGGGCAGCGCAGTTGCCATACCAAGCCGTGATACATTCAGATAGGATGCTTTCTATGGTACATCGATAAAAGTTGGTGAGAGTCAAAGGGGACAAACCGAATTTCTTTAGCCTCTTGAGGAAGTAGAGGCACTGGTGAGCTTTCTGGCTGTGACATCTACGTGATTCGACCAGGACAGGCTGTTGGTGATGTTCACTCCTAGGAACTAGCAACCCTCTCGACCTCCGCACCGTTGATGTAGACAGGTGCATGTACACTGTCCCCTTTCCTGAAGTCAGTGACCAACTCTTCCATTTTGTTGTGTTCTCTTAAGAAGAATTGATTTTTTGAAACTGGATGAATAATTATGAATCAGAAGGAACAGCAGATCCTAAAGATCTGTAACACAATCAGAGAGTGCTAGAAATAATTCGCAGGCCAGGCAGCAATAGAGAGAGAAATAGTTAATGTTTCAGGTTCTTTTAAATGACCTCTTCTCTCTGCTAACTATGTTTCTCCCTCCACTCTTGTTCTCTGAATTGCTCAGTATTTATCCGTAAATGTTGGCGATCATCCTTTTTAATGCAGCCTCTGATTGCAAGCAAGTACTTTCTATGGGACTGTATATAGAGAGAGCCTTAAAGAAGAGGTGATTTTTGACCTATGGGTTTTCTGACTTCAAACCTATGAAATGAACTGTTTTCTCTCTCTTGTTTACAGCGAGGATATAACATAATTTAAAAAAACCTGTGTGGCAAAATGGTTTGGCAAATGGAAGTGATCTGTCTGCCAAACAATCTAATTTAGCAAACAAGGAGAATAGTGTGACAACAAGACAAAACAGAAAAAAATGATAGACAGATAGCCAAAGATAGTCATGGAGTTGTACAGCACAGAAACAGGTCCTTCAGCCTAATGGAACAACACCAACCATCAAGCATCCATTTACACTAATCCTACACTAATCTATATGGGGGTTTAAATTGGATCAGGGCTAATTATGAAGGCACAAGGCAGGAACTAGATAGAGTAAACTGGGAACATCTTTTTGCTGGCAAGTCCACATCAAACATGTGGGAAGTATTTTAGGATCAAATACACAGGGCACAGGATCAGTATGTCCCGATTAGAAGGAAGAACATGAATGGCAAAATAATGGAATCTTGGCTGTCCAGAGAAATGATGAACTTAGTCAAGAAGAAAAAGGACAAGTATGTAGGGCTTCGGAAGTTAGGATCAGACAGAGCACGTGAGGACCATAAAGAAGCTAGAAATGAACTCAAGAAAGGAATTAGGTAAGCCAGGATGGGCCATGAAAAATCCTTAGCAAGTAGGATTAAGGAGAATCCAAAGGCATTCTGTACCTACGTCAGGAATAAGAGGATAACGAGGGAAATGGTAGGACCATTTAAGGATAAAGAAGGGAATCTATGTTTGGATGCGGAGGATGTGGGTGAGGTTCTGAATGAGTATTTCTCTTCAGTATTTACCCAGGGAAGGGACATGCAGGATGCAGAAATTAGAACTGAGGACAGAAACATGATAGGGCATTTAGAGGTCAAGGAGGAGATAGTGTTAGGTCTCCTAAATAGTATTAAGGTGGATAAGTCCCGAGGGCCCGATGGGATATACCCCAGTTTACTGAGGGAGACGAGAGAGGAAATTGCTGGGGCCTTGACCAGTATCTTTGTGTCCTCTTTGAGCACGAGTGAGGTCCCAGAGGACTGGGGAGTGGCTAATGTTGTTCCTCTATTTAACAAAGGAACAAGGGAAAATCCGGGGAACTATAGACCGGTGAGTCTCATGTCAGTTGTAGTGAAATTGCTGGAGAAAATTCTTAGAGATAGGATATATGAGCATCTGGAAACCACTGGCTTGATTAAGGAAAGCCAGCATGGCTTTGTACGGGGAAAGTCGTGTCCTACTAACCTGGTTGAGTTTTTTGACAAGGTGACGAGAGAGAATGATGAAGGGAGAGCTGTGGATGTCATCTATATGGACTTCAGTAAGGCATTTGACAAGGTACTACATAATCGCTTGATCAAGAAAGTTCAGATGCATGGGGTCAGTGGAGAATTGGCTGTGTGGATCCAGAACTGGTTTGCCTGTAGAAGACAGAGGGTGGTGGTTGAAGGGACTTATTCAGGCTGGAGGCCTGTAAGTAGTTTACTGGAGGCCTGCAGGGATCTCTGCCATTTGTGATGTACATAAATGACCTGGATGAGTGTGTTGATGGATGGGTTGGTAAGTTTGCAGATGATACCAAGATTGGTGGAGTTGTGAATTGTGTAGGAGACTGGCGATGGATACAGCGTGATATAGATCAGCTGCAGATGTGGGCAGAGAAATGGCAGATGGAGTTTAACCCAGATAAATGTGAGGTGTTGCACCTTGGTGGGACTGATGTTGAGAGGCAGAACACTCTTAACGGCAAGACCCTTAACAGTGTTGAAGAGCAGAGAGACCTTGGGGTGCAAGTCCATGACTCATTGAAAGTGGCTACACAGGTAGATAGGGTGGTTAAGAAGGCTTATGGAATGCTTACATTTATTAAACGGGGTATTGAGTACAGGAGTCAAGAAGTTATGGTGCATCTCTATAGAATCTGGTGAGGCCACATTTAGAGTATTGCGTGCAATTCTGATCACCTCACTACAGGAAGGATGTTAAGGCTTTAGCGGGAGTGTAGAGGAGGTTTACTAGGATGCTGCCTGGATTAGAGAGCATCTGCTATCAGGAGGGGCTGGACAAACTTGGGTTCTTTTCTCTGGAGCGGTGGAGGCTGAGGGGTGATCTGTTGGAAGTGTATAAAATTATGAGGGGCGTAGATAAGGTGGACAAGCAATATCTTTTTCCCATTATTGAGTGATCCAATACCAGAGGGCATGCATTTAAGGTGAGGGGGATAGGGTTAGAACAGATGTAAGAGGTACATTTTGTTAGAGAGTAGTGGATGCCTTGAATGCTTTGCCTGAAAGGGTGGTGGAGGCAAATTCATTGCTGGCTTTTAGTAGGGGCTTGGACGTGAATGAAAGGTAAATGGAGGGATGTGGGCATTCTGTAGGTAGGAGGGAATAGCTATGTCGGCACAACATTGTGGGCTGAAGGGCCTGTTCTGTGCTGTACTGTTCTACATTCTTTGTTCTATGTAATCCTATGCTAATCCCATTTTATTCTCCCCACATTCCCATTAATTCCCCACAGACTCTATCACTCACTACATACCAGGGACAATTTATGTGGCCAATTAACCGACCAACCTGGACAAGTTTGGGATGTGGAAGGAAATTGGAGCACTCAGAGGAAACCCATGCAGTCATAGGGAGAACTTCACATTCACAGCACCAGAGGTGAGGATTGTACACGCGTTGGTGGAACTGTGAGGCGGCAGTTCTACTAGATGCACAACTGTGCCATATCGAGTGGGTGGAAAGTATGTGAACTCAGTCAATTCTTAACATGTACAAGGTCCATTGCAGAATGTGCTAAGACTTAGATATGGGAGGAAACCGGAGCAACCGGAGGAAACCCACGCAGACACAGGGAGAACGTACAAACTTCTTACAGACAGTGGCCGGAATTGAACCTGGGTCACTGGCGTTATGCTAACTGTTGAACTACTGTGCTGCTTATACACAAGAGTCACAAGAAGCTCAAACAACATATGTGTGGTTTATCCAAGGTGTCTCAGACTGTCTCTGGGACTTTTGACATGACATTGATCCTTCTACGATTTAACTTAAATCTATGCCTCCCAGTTCTGATGCACAATCCCTGAAGGGGTGACAGGCTTAAAGTAATCATCATTCACAAACATTACACATGTCTCATTGCTTTTTCTCTTATCAAAACAAAAACACAAGCTGAATCAATATATTTATGAATGTTGCAAGCTGTATCATGCCTTGTGAATCTCTCAGTGGTGCTGGTGTTGTTGGTGTTGAACTTGTCGATTCACCTAATTTTGTTGCAGTAACCTGGATGAGGAAGTGGAGGGGTGGGTTAGTAAGTTTGCGGATGGCACGAAGGTTGGGGGTGTTGTGGATAGTATAGAGGGCTCTCAGAGGTTACAGAGGGACATAGATAGGAAACAAAGTTGGGCTGAGAAGTGGCAGATGCAGTTCAACCCAGATAAGTGTGAAGTGGTTCATTTTGGTAGGTCAAATATGATGGCAGAATATAGTCTTAATGGTAGAACTCTTGGCAATGTGGAGGATCAGAGGGATCTTGGGGTCCGAGTCCATAGGATGCTCAAAGCGGCTGCGCAGGTTGACTCTGTGGTTAAGAAGGCATATGGTGTATTGTCCTTCATCAATGGGGGAATTGAATTTAGAAGCCGAGAGGTATTGTTGCAGCTATATAGGTCAGACCCCACTTGGAGTACTGTGCTCAGTTCTGGTCACCTCACTACAGGAAAGATGTGGAAGCCATAGAAAGGGTGCAGAGGAGATTTACTAGGATGCTGCCTGGAATGCGGAGCATGCCTTATGAAAGTAGGTTGAGGGAACTCGGCCTTTTCTCCTTGCAGTGACGAAGGATGAGGGGGGAGCTGATAGAGGTGTATAAGATGATGAGAGGTATTGATCGGGTAGATAGTTAGAGGCTTTTCCCCAGGGCTGAAATGGTTGCCACAAGAGGACATAGGTTTAAGGTGCTGAGGAGTAGGTATAGAGGAGATGTCAGGGGTAAGTTTTTTACTCAGAGAGTGGTGAGTGCGTGGAATGGGCTGCCGGCAACACTGGTGGAGGCAGATATGATAGGGTCTTTTAAGAGACTGTTGGATAGGTACATGGAGCTGAGAAAAATAGAGGGCTATGGGTAAGCCTAGTAATTTCTAGGGTAGGGACATGTTCGGCACAGCTTTGTGGGCTGAAGGGCCTGAATTGTGCTGTAGTTTTTCTACGTTTCTATGTTTATCACTGGCCCTAACTATGTTGTCTCATCTTGAGCCTCATCAGAAGCATTACATGCTGACTCTTGTTCAACCCAAAACGTCTACTCTTCCTTTCCCTTCACTGAGATCTTCCAGCAGTTTGTTTTTGCTCCTTTTCAAAGATAGTTATCTTCACTTCAGAAACATTTACTTGACATCCTTGGTGACCTCCTGGGTATTGTTCATTGGTAATAAGTCTTCAATGTGATTTTGCAAGATTTCTTTCCAGTTCCTACAAGATATCTGTATATCTTCACTTTATCTCCAGAATATCCTAACCTTGTTGCCTTCATGGGTTATTAACCTCTAATCAGGTCCATTCTGGAAGGGATACAAGAAGTTTGTGTATTTATTAAAGAGATTTTCACAGACTGTGTCTCTGGAACCTTTTACAAGACATTGCTGTAACCCAGAGAACAATCGATCACATAACACAGTCCTTAAAATGGTGACTGCCTTAAATTAACAACCATTGTTTACAACCAATATTACAGGTACTGTAGTGGGGTGATCACAAAACTCATTTTGGAGACACAACTCACTCCCTGCACTTCATGCACCAATGCAGAGATCGGAGGATTTCCTCGGGAAGATCTCATTCTTGTGCCACTGAGAGAGCATGTATCTGGGAAGAAAATACCACGTGATTGCAGGCTTCTTATTCTACAGAATCTTCAGCCCTAACTTACTCAAGTTCCGTATTTTTAACTCATTCTCAAAATGGGGACATCAAATACAGAACCCATCATTTCTTGCCCATCCCCCAATGACTGAGTGGTTTACCGAGCTACCTCAGAGGGAAGATTAAGATTCAACCACAATGGTGTGAGACTGGAGTGAAAGACGGAGAAGGTTGGGGAAGGGTGTGAGGACCTGGTGAACAGGTTGAGTTTTGATGACAATCCTACATCTTCATGATCACTTTTTGCAATCCTGCTTTTTTATTTAGTCATGGAGTCCTTGAGTCATACAGCACGGAAACAGGGCCTTAGGCTTGACTCATCCAGGCTGACTGAGATGCCCACCTAAGCTAGTCCCATTTGCCTGCATTTGGCCCATATCCCTCTAAACCTTTCCCATCCATGTACCTGTCCAAGTGTCTTTTAATTGTTATTATAGTGGTTTCATATTTCTACGAATTGTTGATCCATCTCACCTCTTCAAATTATATAAATTAGGGCGGCACAGTAGTGTAGCGGTTAGCGTAACGCTATTACAGTGCCAGCGACCTGGGTTCAATTCCTGCTGCTGCCTGTAAGGAGTTTGTATGTTCTCCCCGTGTCTGGGTGGGTTTCCTCCGGGTGCTCTGGTTTCCTCCCACATTCCAAAAAGACGTACAGGTTAGGAGCTGTGGGCATGCTATGTTGGCGCCAGAAGAGTGGAGACACTTGCGGGCTGCCCCCAGCACATTCTTAGCAATGCAAAAAGAGGTATTTCACTGTGTGTTTCGATGCACATGTAACTAATAAATATCTTAATATCTAAATCTAATGACCCAACCACCAGCCAAAGTTTGGATCTGCACCACTTGGTCAGCTGTTCAGGTTATTTATTCTTGGATGAAGACTCCGCATTCACCTTTTTTTGTCTGCTTTCTATCGTATGATCAATTGCTCCCTCAACTGCTTTTAACAACTGAAAATAAAAACACAGGTTTATTCAGTGCATTCCCTAAACATAGCCCCTTGATGCTGAGGATTAGTCATGTCATGACCATTTATTACTGAATTTTTATCGTGAAGTATTATAATTGTCTGTGAAGTTCTCATCCGGGTGCCCCCTCTGCACTGTTTTATTTCCCAGAGTGGTTCTTGACGCATCTCAAAACATGCCCGTTGTAGTTCTATTGTGAAGATAGTGGGCTCTTTTCTAAATGAGAAACAACATCAGTAGATGACCTTTGCTTCATCTAATATAATGTTGACACTCACAATTTTATTTTATAACATACACACGAAGCTGAAGTGCGCAGGAGACAAACATATTGACAGATAAGTGATGTACACATAGCAGCGGAAGTAATCTGCTTCCCTTTACTGAAAGCAAGCAATTCAAATAGATCGTCATGACATCAAATGATAAGGATGTCATACGGGAAAGAAAATACTGAATTTGTTCTCATAAAGTAAGATTGATGCTTGCACATCAGGCTGGATTTAACAATGGAGGACTGAAAGTCAGAAGGGCTTCCATTGATTTATCTTGCACAGTGTATGGGTTTATAGGAAGGGAGAGACAGTAGTCAGTTCTGTGACATTTTAATTAACAGGAATAGCAAGGCAAAGGACAATCCAGGAGATGCCTTTTAGTGGAAGCAGATCGACAACAAGATTCTCTCTTTAGTTAGTAATTCATACCAAGGAACCATCAACTACCTGCACATTTCAAATCCAGTTGGCAATGCTCTCCTGCAGGTACCCAAGAGCTAAACTTATCGACCCATGCCTAATAGCAGGCTTGCATTTGGTGATAAGACTGCTTCCAACCAATTATCTCACTGAACCCAGGGAGACTGAACATGCAATAGCATAAAAGCAAAGAAAAAATGCACACATTTATCCAGCAATTTATCATGTCTTCTGTATGTGTCCCAGAGCACCTTGCATCCAATTAATTGCCTCAGAAGCCCAGTCACTGATGTTACGTGGACAAATGGTTGTTCAATCGGTTATGAAGGTAAAAAAAAGAGATTAATCAAAATGTACTGAAGCTGCAGTGTAACAAGCAGAAATGCTTCAAAATTAGGCCAATGAAACAGCAATCCCCATTCAAACTGTTTTAATGAGGCAGTGTCTTCAATCCTACGTGCAAGGAATAAATCTCAACAAGACCAAATGTTCCCAAAAGCCAAGCAATCTCAATAGCAGAATGGAGACACAAGAGACTGCAGATGCTGGAAACCTGGAGTAACACACAAAAAGCTGGAGGAACTCAGCAGGTCCTGATGAAGGGTCTTGACCCAAAACGTTAACTGTCCATTTCCCTCCTAGATGCTGCCTGGTCTGCTGAGTTCCTCCAGCTCCTTTGTGTGTTGCTCAATAGCAGAATATTTCTTAACCATTACTATCTTTCTATGAATCATGGTAGTTGGACAGGAGGCCACGCCACCTCCACGTAATGGCTGTCCTCCTACTCCTTAGCCCTGCACCCTCACCCCATCTCCCTGCAAATTCTTTCCTCTTAGCTGATTATCCAGCTTCCTTTTGACCAATCCGCCTCCAGTACTCCTGCTGGTAGTGCGTTCCAGACCTTAACCACTGACTGCAGAAAACAATTTATTCTCATGTCACATTTGGTTTCTTTGCCAATCACCTTCATTCCAAGTTCCCTGCATCTTGACCCCTCTACAAGTTAGGAAAGTTTCTGTCTACTCCTTACAGATCCTTAATAATGTTAAATATCTCGGTCAGATGCTCGTGCAAGATCCTCCATTAAAAGGCAATGATCCCCACATGACTTAAGTCCCTCATCCTTGGGAAATCTCTTCTGGACCTCTCCAAAGACGTAACATCTTTCCTGAAGTGCACCTCACTGAAATGGACACAGTACTCCAGTTGTATCTGCGTCAGTGTGGCATAAAACTTGGTCATGGCTTCCTTGCCTCTATTTATAAAATCTAGCAAACTGTCTGCTTTTTGAACCACTTTTTAAGTTGCCCTACCACCTTCGATGAACAATGCAAGTATACCTCAGATCTCTCTAGTCTTGTATCCTCTTAGAATTGTTCCCTTATGTTCTTATTGCCTCTTCTCATTCCTTCTACCAAAATATACTGTAGAATGTAAAATATCTCCTGCATTTAATGGGTCATGTCAAGTAGAGAATTGCCAGATAATTAGTAATTGGTAATTGGTTTATTATTGTCACATGTACCAAGATACAGCAAAACGATTTTGCTTGCATGCCATCCAGACAGATTATTCTGTACATAAGTACACCAAAATAGTCAAAAAGGAAAAATAAAACAGAATGCAGAATATTGTGTTACAGTTACAGAAAAAGTGCAGTGAAGTTAGCCAAATAAAGTGCAAGGGCCATGACGAGGTACACTGAGAGATCAAGAGTTCATTTTGTTGTACAAGCAGTCTGTTCAAGAGTTTGATAACAGCGGGATAGAAGCTGGTGTCTGGTGGTACAGTCCTTGAACCTGGTGGTACATGTTCTCAAGCTTTTGTATCTTCTGCCTGATGGGAGAGGGGAGAAGAGAGAATGAACGGGGTGTGAGCGGTCCTTGATTATGTTGGCTGCTTTCCCAAGGTAGTAGGAAGTGCATATAGATTCACAGAGGGGAGGATGGTTTTTGTAATGGACAAGGCTGCGTTCACAGAACCTGTCCAGTCACAACCAGAGACAAGATTTGCACTGATAAAGATGTTGAGATGGGATCAGACACATTAACCATATCAAGATATTTCAGGGCATGTTAATCCCCATAAGGACACCAGTAAATGGGATGGGAAGTAGGCTATTAGTTACCGCATTAATTTAGGTACCATGCACAAAAGTGGTACGATTGCTTCTTGTGGCTTATCTACTTCCATGCAAAGTTTGTGCTCATTTATTGCATTAAAAGTATAATATAAATGCAGAACGTTGCTGTTGTACCCATTGCAAATGTGTCTCAGCATTGAGATATTCTCTGTATGAATTTCTTCAAGTGCCTGGGACAATTTTAGATTCTTTGCCTTTTGAAAATCTTTTCCTCCTTTGTTTTGGTGCACTGTAAAATTGACAACCATGGCTCAGTGACTTGAACATAAAAACATAAGCTCCTGACCCAGTCCAGTAGTAAAGCAGAGCTGTATTGCTGGAGGAGTTGCCTTTTAGATGAAACATTAAACTTAACTCTTACTGTTCTCAGATGTCTGTGAAAGATCTCAAAGCAATATTCTGATGAATATCTCTCTGATCTGATTTGGTACGTCACCAAAGACTCTTGCAAATTTCTGCAGATGCACGGTGAAGAGCATTTAGACTGGTTGCGTCACCGCCTGGTATGGAGGCTGCAATGAGTCGGATCGAAAGAGGCTGCAGCCAGCTCCATCACGGGCACAACCCTCCCCACCATCGAGGACATATTCAAGAGGCGGTGCCTCAAGAAGGCGGCATCCGTCATTAAGGACCCTCACCACCCGGGACATGCCCTTTCCATGTTACTACCATCAGGGAGGAGGTACAGGAGCCTGAAGACCTACACTCAATGTTTCAGGATCAGCTTCTTTCCCTCTACCATCAGATTTCTGAATGGTCCATGAACCCACGAACACTACCTCGTGGTATTATTCCTCTTTTGCACTATTTATTTATTTTTGTATGTAATTTTTATGCCCTTATGTCTTGCACTATACTGCTGCCACAAAACAACAAATTTCATGACATATGTCAGTGATAATAAACCTGATTCTGATTCTGATCTCTCTAATGTGCTGGCCTTCATTTATCCTTCAATCAACATCATCTGGTTGGTACTATATTGGTTTTTCCGGGAGCTTTTTGCACACAAATTGGCTGCTGTGTTTCTAACACTGCAGTGGCTACAGTTCAAAAGTACTTGACTGCGGGCACACGTGACCTGGTGCTGGGAAAGTGCAATACAAAACTCTTTCTTTCTTTCTTTCTTTCCTTTTTTCTTTATTATGCATCCCCTTCAAAGCCCTGTTCTGTTATTTGGTAAAAATTTTAACCTATCTAAAATAAATGACCTGATGACTTCCCTTAAACAAGGCACACACATACATTTGAGGTTAAAGTACAAATTGATGAAGCAACACATTCCCTTTCCAAGAAGGAACAATTTTGAATTTTTAGGATGCTCTTCTTCACACTCTATTAACTTAAAACATGTCATTACTGTACTAAAGCAAAGTTATCATCTGCAGCATTCAGATCTAAGTGAAACACTGACTGCCAGTAAGTAGAGAAAATCCTACAATATGCATTGGGAATGGTTCGGAATGATCCGTCACTTGTTTAACATTGGTAGATTTTTCCTCAAAAAAGTCTCATCTTAAAAACAAATTTATCTCTTGTTGGTTGTGCTAAAGGTACTGAAGTCAGTGGAATGATGTTCAGAAGTAGTGTACAACTGGGCAGAGAAGTATTCTGCATCTCTCTACCAGATGCTGCAACCACTAGTCCTTCAATGAGCCCGTAACTTGTTGTGACTTGGAGACACTCAAGGCATGGAGGCCCGGGTAGTCAAGTCATCATGTAAAGGAGTGGTGTGTCCTGACACACAAGAGAGCACCATGCTCCCTCTCCCCGCCAACCTTTCCTCACTTGCATTATGTGCACCTTTTTGTGACATACCGCACAGGGGTTTGCATATCGTTTCCCGGTGGCCAGCTTGAAAATTATAAAATAGCTGTAAATCCTGCAGGCAACTGTTATTGGAAAACAAGGAGGCAAAGCTTCTCTCCATGATTCAGAGTGGAAAACCATCCAGATGATTTTTTGGAGACACAAGGTACTGCAGATGCTGGAATCTGGAGCAACAAACAATCTGCTGGAGGAACTCACCAGGTTGAGCGGCTTCTGTGGGAGGAAAAGGAATTGTTGACGTTTTGGATCAGGAATTTCGACCTGAAGCGTTGGCAATTCCTTTCCTCCCACAGATACTGCTCGACCCACTGAGTTCTTCCGGCAGATTGTTTGTTGCTCCAGATGACATTTTACCTGGATGACTCACCAATTTCCTAATTTTTTGCAAGCTATCTGACTGGGCACCAATGAGGAAGCAGGAAAATGCAGATGCCAAATCCGAGGTGTTTGCCAGAAAGAATAATGCTGCCTGTAAATCCATCCCCATGAGCGGCACTGAATATGCTCCATAGCAGTGATGGTACACTTCACTTTTCTTCCAAAGCTCAGTCCCACTCAAGTCAAGGATATGAAGTTGCCGCCACTCTGGTCTCGCACTTGGAATGCTACCAACTGGGAATCAACTTCTACATGATCTTGACACGGCCCTTACACGTCAACCAAGCTGAGATCGCTGTTCTTTGCCAGAAGCAACTTGGCTCTACAGCACAGGCTGCATACAGTGGCAGTTCTCAAGGATCAGGTTCTGAGTGTTAAATGGATTAGAGCTTTGTGCTGGCTTTATATAGATGGACGGATTGTAATGCTAGATGGTTTTATTATCTGACCTTATTACCTTATCTGATAGCTTTCATCTCTCTCCAGAGGGTCGCGTCTGTCAGATAAGAATTCCCTTCAGTGGGAATTAAATTTAAAAAGTAGAGGAACATACATTTCCCTTACTCCTATAAGCTGCTACATTTTAATAATCTACACTGAAACTAATTTAAATTTTTATCTGCGTGACTGATAGAGTGTAAAAAATTGAATCTGAAGACTCTTTAACCTTCCGGTCTCGATGCTAAGCTCCTTCCAGTCATTCTTTCGTCTCTTCATCTCTGCACTTTTTCCCATGGAAATGAATCGGAAAGTGCTTTTCTTTTACCAGCTGAAGTTATGAGTTTGACAGTAGTTATATTTCTGTAATAGTCAAGTCCTTGGTGTGTTACACAGCCAGGGTTGGAAAATCGCCTGGTATCAAATCAGTGAAATATGGTTCTGAAGCTTTGAGCAGAGGGATTGAGGGAATAAATGGGTCTGAGAAAGCGATGGCAAGTTCCCACAGCTGCATTAATTGAGCAAATTATACAGTAATGCAGAACATAAGTGCATCCCATCCTTCATTACCCATGTTTGTGAGATGAATTTTCACCTCATCTGTTTGTTCTAATAAAACCTGATGAAAAGTCGACTTAAAAATTTTGCAATCCACTCGAGCGCAGCACTTGTCACTGCAATTTCATTCGTTGGGCCCCACTGTGGTTAGGATAGGGTGATTCAGGAAGGAGAGTCCATGCCTGAAACATATTAAAAATTAAACTGCTGTTCTGTGAATTATAAGTAAATATTTCACCCTCAGGTTACCTTTAATTGTACTGGGAGATCCTCAGGCAGTGGAACTATCGTGTTAGCATGCCGTGGTTTGTCGCAATCATGTTTTATCCAGTGGCATAACTTTCAGTCTGTCTGGTGCCCGCATGTTGAGGGAGTTGTCAGCTGTCCCATCAGTGGATGCCTCTTGTCACTCATTGTCCATCTTTTTGTTTGCAGTGGGACTCCAGTGTAGCTGGTCCAGCAGTCTGCTGCAGAATCAATGCATCCTGACTGCAGCCAGTGTGCTAGGCGCTGATCTATATAATGCATTGCTTCTGATAACTACATTGAGAGAGCGGACTCAGGTACATCTCTGGATTAACCTGCAGTCCTCATTAAGTGTCATTGGCCAGTAGCACTCTGCACTGATCATTGCAGTGGTGCAGCTTGTAGAACTGCTGTCCCGCAGCTCCTGCCGTCTGGGTTCAGTCATGATCTCCAGTGCAGCCCGTGCGGACTTTGCATGTTCTCTCCATGACTGGTTTCCTCCGAGTGCTCCAGTTTCCTTCCACCTCCCAAAGATGTGATAGGTTAACGGCCAGTGTAAACTGCCCCTTCTGTGCAGAGCAGTGGCAGAATATGGGGAGTTGATGCAAATGTGGGGAGAATTAAATGAGTTAAGGGAGGGTTGGTGTAAAATGGGTGTTTGATGGTCAGCGTGGATTCAGTGGGCTGAAGGGCCTGTTTCCATACTGAATGACTCCATGACTCTAAACCGACAGACACTATTACAATCATTGAAATAGTTAGCATCAGAATCAGAATCACATTTATTATCAATGACATATGATGTGAAATTTGCTGTTTTGCGGCAGCAGTACAGTATAAAGACATAAAATCTATAATTTACAAAGAGTATTGAACGGTTCCCTTATACGGTGAGATGGACTATGACCTCACGATCTACCTTGATGTGACCTTGCACCTTATTGCACTGCACTTTCTCTGTAGCTGTGACACTTTACTCTGTACTGTTATTGTTTTTACCTGTACTACATCAATGGACTCTGTACTAACTCAATGTAACTGCACTGTGTAATGAATTGACCTGTACGATCGGTGTGCAAGACAAGTTTTTCACTGTACCTCGGTACAAGTGACAATAATAAACCAATACCAATACCAAATAAATAAAGGTATAATGAGACAGTGTTTATGGGTTCATGGATTGTTCAGAAATCTGATGGCGGAGGGGAAGAAGTTGTTCTTGTATGTTTGAATTTGGGTCTTTAAGCCCCTGTACCTCCTCCCTGATGATAGTAACATGAAGAGGGCATGTCCTGGATGCTTCGAGAGGTTGGTCATGGCTAGAGTTAACTCCTGCCTGAGCAAGGACCTGGACCCGCTGCAATTCACCTACCGCCACAACAGGTCTACAGCAGATGCAACCTCACTGGCTCTCCACTCTGCTTTGGAGCACCTAGACAACCACAAGACATATGTCAGGCTGCTGTTTATCAATTACAGATCAGCGTTGAACACCATCATTCCCTCAGTACTAACAAACAAGCTTCAAAACAACCAAACTAAAATGCAAACTTTTAATATTCCCTCAAGTATACTCAGTGAGGAGTATTCTTTCTGCTATTATTGAAGTTATTAGTGGGAGCTTTGAGCTCTAATTTGCTAATATGGTTGCCAAATATTTCAGGCAGGCCTCAACAATACATCTGTTAGGTACTGTATGGCTTCTGGAAGAATATTCGCACATGTAGCTGCCAAAGGCCACATTTTGGAATCAGAAAGTATGCTGTATAGCGAATTTTGCAGCCAGTGAATAATTAGACAATTTTGCTGAAAGCCTCCCAAATATGTCTCAAAAGTCCTCCTCACAATGAAGTGCATTCAGTCGATTTCAGTCAGTAAGTGAGGAATGCTTATATTACTCAGCAATAGCATCTCTACTCCTGTTTAGCTGGTCAATGTTAAAAGTAATTAATTGCTGTGCCAGAACACAATGAGAACAAGGAATCAATTTAATCGATCATTGGAATCTTAATTACCCTCAGACGGCAGTCGCTAGTGTACTCTTAAACTTCGTTACCAAGGTGGAACCTTGGGCAATAGGCAGTGTAGCCAGATGTTGTGGCTGAAAATCTTCTTTTGGCCAACTCCAAGCACATTATCATCTGGAGTGTTCAGGAAAAGTCACCACCATGGTGTTCTAAAACACATATCACCCGACTCAGCATTAATGGCAATATTGAAACTCCACAGATGATCACATGCCTTGTACAGTAGTGTAGCGGTTAGTGTAATGCTATTACAGCACCAGCGACCTAGGCTCAGTTTCAGCCGCTGTCTGTAAGGAGTTTGTATGTTCTCCCCGTGTGTCTGTGTGGGTTTCCTCCAGGTACTCTGGTTTCCTCCCACATTCCAAAGACGTACGGGTTAGGAAGTTGTGGGCGTGCTACGTTGGCGCCGGGAGCGTGGCGACACTTGCGGGCTTGCCCCCAGAACACCCTACGCAGAAAATGCATTTCACTCTGTGTTTCGATGTACATGTGACTAATAAAGATATCTGACAGGGATCAGACGGGGGGGGGGGGAAGAGAAAACTGTACACGGATGGCAAGAATAAATGCAGGGCAAAAAGAAATAGGGCTCTTTATTTTCCATTTAAAACCTCCATTATATATAAGAAAGGACTAATTGTGTTATGAATATCTCAGGGGGCTTTTTACTTTCTCCACTTTGTCTCTGGACACCCACCCAGGTTTATTGGTATTTCCAGACTCCAGTCTGCCTCTGGTGTCTCCCAATCAGCCCACCCCACCTGCCTGGCTATTGCCCAGTGTCCTTGGTCTTCAATGCCTCTCCTCCAGTCGCTTGGAGCCACAGATTCTTCCTCAAGTCTGCTCAGTTTGCATTATACTGAACCCCTTGTGACTCAGCTCTTGGCATCTCAGGCACCAATCTGTTTCACCCAAAACAAGAAGAGAGTGGAGGAATTACAAAACGGAAAGAGGCCTTTTGGCTCCTTAAACTTTCCATGTAATCCAACTATGGCTGAATTGCATCTACGTATAAATCACACCCTTGGGTATATCCCATTATCCATCTTGAGGCCCTCAGGTGTTGCCTCACAGCTTCAGACATGCCTGAGCTCCAGAGGGAGAAGGGTACAGTGAGTCGGTCATGAGTAAAGGAATGTGAATATCCTCATGGTCATCGTGGTTTTACCCTCTCGGAGACAATACACCATCCCTGCAACTTTACTAGGTTCTTCTGTTTCCTTCCCAGTTCTGACGAAGGGTCTCCAACTTGAAACGTTGGCTCTGTTTCTCTTCTCACAGATGCGGCCTGACCTGCTGAGTATTTGGAGACACAGGAGAGACTGCAGATGTTGGAAATCTGGAGCAACACACACAAAGTAGTGTAGCGGTTAGCGTAACGCTATTACAGCGCCAGCAACCCAGGTTCAATTCCGGCTGCTGTCTGTAAGGGGTTTGTACGTTCTCCCGTATCTGCGTGGGTTTCCTCCGGGTGCTCTGGTTTCCTCCCACATTCCAAAGACATACGGGTTAGGAAGTTGTGGGCATGCTATGTTGGTACCAGAAGCTTGCGGGCTGCCCCCAGAACACTCTACACAAAAAGATGCATTTCACTGCGTGTTTCGATGTATATATGACTAATAAAAAGATATCTGATATTATCTGATAAATACTGGAGGAACTCAGCAGGTCAGACAGCACCTATGGAGGGAAATGAACAGCCAACATTTCGGGCTGAGACCCTTTATCAGGACCATCCCTCTAACTTTACAAGCTTCTTCTATCTCCTGATGAAGGGTCTTGGCCCGAAATGTCAACTGTTCATTTCCCTCCACAGGTGCTTCCTGACCTGCTGAGCTCCCCCAGCGTTTCCTGTGTTGCTGCCGAGCATTCCCAGCATTTTCTGCTTTTTACAGTAGAACAAATATGAGTTGCGGAAAGGAATAGAGATAGAGGGGAAGAGTGAATGAAAAGAAAGAGGTGACAAAAAGTTGGACAGATGTGGAAATAAACCTTTAAATTTGGCGTACCCAGGATTGACGAGAGATTTTTGAATTACAAGATAAAATCAGGACAATTTTTTTATGGAATAATTCTTAATTTAAAGCAGGCCCTGAAATGGTTGTAAATACGATTTGGTTTTGATGCAGAATTATTGGCCCACAAACTTTGGCTGGTCTGTGTTCTGAGGAGTTTTATTGCAGTCAAGTAGAATGTTTAATCCTTTCCCTGTCTGCATTACATTTATTGACTGCATAACCAATTAGTGATTTAAAGAAAAAGATAATCCTGTTATTGTTCCAGAGGGACATCAGTTTAAATCCAGTCATTCACATTTATTTTTATGAGTTATGGCTGCATTTAACACTGTGATATGCATTTGATTACATTGTGAAACATGAAGACATGTTCATCAGCTTAGTACTATTGATATTACTGGGTGTATGAATATTATGTAGACAAAGATCCATTCTGTATGAATTACAAGTACAATTACTTGACAAACTGTTATAACATATAATCAATCTCTTCTATTGAGCATTTGTGAATGGACAGACGAAATGCAGGAAAGATATTCCCAATGGTGGGGCAGTCCAGGACCAGGGATAAAGGATAGGTCATTTAAGATTGAAATGAGGAGAAATTTTTTCATCCAAGAAATTGGTGAACCTTCGAATTCTCTACCATGGAAACCAGTTGAAGCTAAATCATTAATGATATGGAATGCTGTGACAGAAGAGATTCTGCAGATGCTGGAACTTCTGCAGACACTTGCGGGCTGCCCCCAGAACACTCTACGCAAAAGATACATTTCACTGTGTGTTTCGATGTACATGTAACAAATAAAGATATCTTATCTTATCTGGAGAAACACACACAAAAAGTGCTGGAGGAGCTCAGCAGGTCAGGCAGCGTCTATGGAGGGAAAGAAACAGTCAATGTTTTGGGTTGAGACCCTTCATTAGTTCATTCAGTTCTGGTCACCCTGCTATAGAAAAGAAGCAATTAAGCTGGAAAGAGTGCAGAAAAGATTTAAGAGGATGTTGCCAACACTCGAGGGACTGAGTTATAGAAGAGGTGAGCAGGCCAGGACTTTGTCCATTGGCACGTAAGAGAATGAGGGATGATCTTATAGAGGTGTATAAAATCATGAGGGGCATACTTAGAATGATTGCACTCAGTCTTTCTCCCAGAGCTGGGGAATCAAGAACTAGAGGGTGTAGGTTTAAGGTGAGAGGGGAGAGATTTAATAGGAACATGAGGGGCAACTTTTTCACCCAGCGAGTGGTGCGTATATGGAATGAGCTGCCAGAGGAAGTGGTTCAGGCAGGTACATTAACAACACTTTGACAGGTACATGGATAGGAAAGGTTGAGAGGGATATGGACCAAACATGAGCAAATGGGACTATCTTAGATGGGAATCTTGGTCGGCATGGACTAGTTGGGCTGAAGGGCCTGTTCCGGTGCTGATGGCTCTCTGATTCTACATTTAAGGAGTCAGATATGGTTCTAATGGCTAAAGAGATTAAGGGATATGGGTAGATATGGATATGGAGACTGATTTTGGATGATGAGCCACAATCATATTGAATGCAGAGCAGGCTCAAAGAACCAAGTGGCCTATTCCTGCTCTTATTTTCTGTGTTTACTCAGAGCAAGTGACATTGTTTAACAATGAGACAGTAACTTAGCTTCAGTGCGATGATGCCAGTTTCCGTGGTAGCACTCTGCCCCTGTCTCAGCACATCTGCTTTAAGTTGTCATGCACGCCTTTATTACCTCTACACTACTGCTACTCTGTCCTGATCAGAATCCCTTGATTTGCTCTGCAAGGCCAAGGTCACTCAAAGCTCTGCTGTCTCTGTCCTAACTCTCACCAATCCCCTTCATTCTGTGCTGGCTGAATAGCGTTGGCTCTTAGGTCAACAACACCTTGGACCTAAAGTTGAGGCCAGAAGCAGGTCGGAGGAATAACACCTCATATTCCGCGTTGATAGTCTCCATCCTGACAGCCTCAACATCAATTTCCCTAACTGCAGGTAACCCGCCCCTTCCCACCGCCCCCCCCCACTTTGTTTTCCCTTGTTCCTGTGGCCCACTCCCCTCCCCTACCCTCATGACCTGCACATCTATTCCCCACCTCCTTCCCTTTTATCCGTGGTCTATTGCCCTCTCCTGCCGGATTCCTTCTTCTTCAGCACTTTGCCTCTCCTACCTATCACTCCCTTTCATCTACCTCTCAGCTTCTTACATCCCTCCCTTTTGTCCCCCCTCCCCTACCCACCGACCTTCCCCCCCTCACCTGGACTCGCCTATCACCTGCCTGCGTGTGCTCCTCCCCCTCCCCCCCCCCCGACCTTCTTAACCAGGCTTCTGCCCTCTTCCTTTCCAGTCCTGACGAAGGGTCTCGAGCCGAAATGTCGACTGTTTATTTCCCTCAATAGATGCTGCCTGACCTGCTGAGTTCTGCCAGCATTTTGTGTGTGTTGTTAAAGTTTGTGTCTCTGTTTGTAGAGACCCCACCTGTCCTTTAAGACGAGAGGGAAAAGTTTAAAGGAGATATGTGGGGCTAGTTTTTTTTAAAAACAGAGACTGGTAGGTACCTGGAACAGGCTGCCAGGGATAGTGGTGGAAGCAGATACAATAGAGGCATTTAAGAGGCTGTTGGATAGGTACATGAATCTGCAGGGAATGGAGAGATGTGGATCACGTGCAGGCAGAAGTGATTTAGTTTAATTCAGCACCGTGTTCGGGCAGACATCACGGGCTGAAGGGCCTGTTCCTGCTCTGTACTGTCCTTTGTTCTCTATGTTCTCCTTCTTGCCTGATGTTTTCTTCAGTCCTGTCACAGTCTGAGGCACCTTAGTTCCTCTAATTCTGACCTCCTGCCTGTCCTTAACCGAGTAGTCTCCACCATTGGTGGTATTGGCATTGGTTTATTACTGTCACTTGTACCGAGGTACAGTGAAAAACTTGTCTTGCATACTGATCGTACAGGTCAATTCATTACACAGTGCAGTTACATTGAGTTAGTACAGAGTGCATTGAGGTAGTACAGGTAAAAACAATAACAGTACAGAGTAAAGTGTCACAGCTACAGGGAAGTGCAGCGCAGGTAGACAATAAGATGCAAGGTCACAACAAGGAAGATCATGAGGTCAGAGTCCATCTTATCGTATAAGGGAACCATTCAATAGTCTTATCACAGTGGGGTAGAAGCTGTCCTTGAGACTGGTAGTACGTGCCCTCAGGCTCCTGTATCTTCTAACTGATGGGAGAGGAGAGAAGAGAGAATGACCCGGGTGGGTGGGGTCTTTGATTATGCTGGCTGCTTCACCAAGGCAGCGAGAAGTAAAGACAGAGTCCATGGAGGGGAGGCTGGTTTCTGTGATCTCTGGAGTTCCACCTCCAGACTTCTATTCATGACTGCACCATTTCAGATGGCAGTTCTGAGACAACCAACGGCTGTGGCTCTGGAGTCACTAAAGGACCAACAAGGCAGGAATAGCAGATTTACTTCCCTCAAGGGTATTGGTAAATGAAATAGATTTTTCTGTCAATCTGTAGTTGCTCATTCACCTGACACTTGACTTATTTCATTAAATTCGAATTCCCCCTCTGCTATGATAGGATTTGATAGTGTCCAATGATTCTCTGCTCTCATCTAATTCCCTTTAAAAGTAATAGTTGAATCTGATATTCAAATCTCCCTGTTTGATCAACCTAATAAGTGGCTCAGTGTCAAGTTAATGATAGCCTTTCTGTAAACTGCATTGCAAGGTTTATGTACATTATGGACACTATATAAATGAAGTTGCTATTGTGGAAATGGAAGTTTTAGCAAACAGAAAGACCATAATTTTAATATAATGTTCATTAATGAATCATTTGATAGGGCACTGAGTTTAATTGAGAACACCACACTTCAAGAAGCACTGAAAAAGTTGCAAAGGAAATTTTCCACAGTGGTTCCAGGGAGTGTGATTTCAATTTTGCAGAGAGACTGGTTGAATTACCTCACAGTGACATGGTGGCTTAGCTTGTAGAGATTCACAGCTCCAGTGACCTGGGTTCATTCTGACCTGTCTGTGTTGAGTTTACACTTTCTCCCTGTTGTGTGAGTTTCCTCCAGGGGCTTCAGTTTCCTTCCACATCCCAAAGACATGCGAATTGGTACATTAATTGCCCACTGTAAATTGCCCCTTGTGTGCAGGTGACGGGTGGAATCGGAATTGAAGGGAATGGAGGGACCATAAAATGGAAGCCGTTCAACATTATGAAGCGTTTTGATCAGGTGGTTATGGAGAAGTATTTTCCATTGGGTGTGTGGCATCAATAACAGGACACAGATTCACAACAAATGCCAATCTCCAGAGGGAGGTGAGATTTTTTTTTATTCAGCACGTTGCTGTGATCTGGCTTGAAAGGATGGTACAAGCAGATTCAATCAGTACCTTCAAAGGGAATTGGTTAAGATACACCAGCATCGTGATTAAGCTGCTGAACAATATCAAAACCATTGTGGCAGATGGGGAATTTAAATTCAATGAACTAAATAAAGTATCATTACTGGTGAACATGCAACCATGGTTTGGCAGAGAAGTCCAATTAATTTACCAGTGCTCTTGAGGGATGGAAATCAGCCAGTTCTACCTTGTTGGCACAGAGGTGACCCAAGACACACAACAATGTGGTCAACATAATAACCCACTGATTTACTCTAGTAGGTCACACAGTTCAGGGGGAAATTAGGGATGGACAGTAATTAAAGGCCATGCTCAGTTGTTGATATGCCATGTGCTGGTATTAGTATTGGGTTATTATTGCCACATGTTCTGAGATGCAGTGAAAAGCTTTTGATTGCGTGCCATCCAGACAGATCATTCCATACAGAAGTACATTAAGGTGGTAAAATGGAAAACAAAATGCAGAATATAATGTACAGTTACAGAGAAAGTGCAGTGAAAGCAGACAAATAAAGTGAAAGGGCCACGACAAGGTATATTAGGAGATCAAGAATTCATCTTGAGAAGTACGTTCAAGAGTCTGATAACAGTGGGATAGAAGCTGTCCTTGTGCCTGGTGATATGTACTTTCAAGCTTTTGTATCTTCTGCCTGATGAGAGAGGGGAGAAGAGAGAATGACTGAGATGGGAAGGGTCCTTGATTATATTGGCTGCTTTCCTGAGACAACAGGAAGTGTAGATGGAGTCAATCCAGGGGAGCGCCATGAAAAAACAAAATACTCTCTTTGATACATTTGCAAGATATTTGCATCATTGATAAGGTTACACATCCCTAAGGGTTCCCTATACTGAGTGGCATGCTGGCCATTTCTGAATGCAAGTTAGAGTCAGCATTGTGATCTGGAGTCACATCGAGGCCAGACCAGTTGAGAGCAACCGATTTTATTCTCTGCAGGACATTAGTGATGAGTTTTATTCAATCATCCAATCAGTTCTGGTCACCATTACTGAGATTAAGTTTGTGTTTCTTATTTCCAGATTTATTTAACAAATCGAATTTAAATTTCTCAGCTGCCATAGTGGGGTGTGAACTCACGTCTCTTGATCAGTAATCCGAGCCTCGGCACTGAGCCTCAATGCCCTCCTTTCAAAGGAGGAAATGCACAACTATGGGAAAACAAACAAGGGACATTGGTAGTGCTTTCAGGGAGCTGGCAATCAGGAAAAGATACCACCAACGCACTCTCCATAAAATCCTCCAAGGCTAACAGAAAGATGTGAATCAATGTCAGTGGACTCTTTCAGGCCAATATCCACCCTAATTACATCCATTGGCTCTGTTAGGAAGGCTATATTGTCTGCCTTGACTCCTGAAACTCTGTTCTGGGTTCTGCCTCGGGAGAGATTACCAGACAGACAGAGGAATAGATTCAAGGATGTTCTTCAGAAAATGCAACATCCCCATTGACTCTTGGGAATCTCTGGCCCATCACCACTTAAAGTGGAGAATGAGCATGTGGAATGGAATTGAGAACCTTGTGTCCATGCACTGTGAGCAAATGGAAGCCAAATGTCAACAGCAGAAGCAGTGAACCATCTTACAAACCACCCACCTACCCTCAGAGCCGCTTCCTGTCCCATTTGTGAGAGCCTGCTGATCCCACAGAAGTGAATTGAAGCAAGACACCCTTGATCCCAAGAGATGAAGAAGAGGCATTATTGGCTCAGTAACCTTCTCCCATGCTGCAGGCCCTGTGTGGTGATCTGTGTCCAACAATAGTTCTAAGCATACATAAATATCAAGTGGAAACTTTCATGGCATTTATACTGTGTGTGCATGCTTATGACAATAAGCTTGAATTCGAACTTGAGTGACTGTCTTGTACACATTCTGAAAGTTTTCTACAATGATCGCAGAGATAATTCCAATTGTGAGGATCTTGCTGTGTATCTATTCTTTGAATATAATAGCTTTACTTCCAAAAACTAACACTGAATTGATTACGATGTGCTAGTGCTTCTGAAGAGAAAGATGAAACCAATCTTGCACATTACCTGTGCGGCTTCAGAATGTCTCTGGATGAAGATAGTACCAAAGATGTAATGGATTATACATGCAATAATAATTTGCTAGGCTGACTGATGTGCCAGAAAATATAGATCAAAGCTGCTAGATTAGGGTAATGTGTCACTGTATAACAAAGGATGTTGTGTTATGACAGGAGGCTGCTTGAAAACATTTCCATCTAAATCATCTAGCAATTATGGTGGGGAATGTGGCTGTTCCAAGGGAAGAAGAATTGCTGGAGTAAACCTCTATATCAATTCCAGTGGAGGCTACTGTCTCCGCACATCAACTAAATCTTGGGCAAATAGCCCAGCGCTGGTGGTGACTACTCAATCTGTGCCATCGGCCTGAATTTGGATGGCCTATGAGTTGAAGGTGTGCATGAAATGCGACTAAATGTGACTTTTAGACTGAGCTATTAGTGAACCATCATCAGCAACAGAGAAGTCACTGGACCTTCTGTTAATGGAATACAATCCAAGCAAAGAATTGTTGGTTGAGAGTTTCTAGACAAGTGCTTTATCCTTTCTATATGGGGGAAAATGGTTTACATTCCTGTAACTCTACTATTTATGCTGAAGTCCAGTATATTTTATTGTTCACTTTTCAGTGCCTTGGGATGTGCCTGTATTGTAGAGTTGATACATAAAAAATAATTTATAGTTGTTTAACATATGATACACTTGGCCAGTGGATCATGAACCATGTTCTGAATCTTTTTAATCTCCCCACATTCTGGTCACCTCATCATAGGAAGGATGTGGAAGCTTTAGAGAGGGTGCAGAGGAGATTTACCAGGATGTTGCTTGGATTGGAGAGCATGTCTTATGACGATAGGTTGAGCAAGCTAGGGCTTTTCTCTTTGGAGAGGAGGATGAAAGGGGACTTGAGAGAGGTGCACAAGATGATAAGAGGTTTAGATCGAGTGGACAGTCAGAGACTTTTTCCCAGTGTGACAATGGCTAACATGAGGGGACATAATTTTAAGGTAATTGGAGGAAGGTATAAGGGGGATGTCAGGAGTGAGTTCTTTTACACAGAGAGCAGTGGGTGCGCGGAACGCACTGCCTACAGAGGTTGTGGGGGCAAATATATTAGGGACATTTAAGAGACTCTTAGATAGACACATGAATGATAGAAAAATAGGGGGCTAGGTGGGAGGGAAGGGTTAGTTAGAGCTTAGAGCAGGATAAAATGTCGGCACAACATTGTGGGCTGAAGGGCCTGTACTGTGCTGTAATGTTCTAGGTTCTATGTTCTATGTTCTATTCTTATCCTCTCCCCCAAGATTCTAACACCCGCGAAGGGACAATGCACTGGCCACTTAACTTGCTAATCTAAATATTTTTGGGATGTGGGAGGAAACGGGAGCATTCAAATGTAGTCACAAGCAAGCTGCACACAGATAGCACCCAAGGAACCCCTGAGCTGAACCTTCTAAATCATGCTCAGTTAGCATTTCAACCTGACATCCACTACCAGACAACAAACAATCTGCTGAAGGAACTCAGGGTTCTTGACCCAAAATAGTGACAATTCTTTTCCCCCCCACAGGTCACGTTGCAGCTGTATAAAACTTTGGTTGTGCCACATTGGAGTATTGTGGATGCCATATTACAGGAAGGATGTGGAGGCTTTGGAAAGGGTGCAGAAGAGGTTTGACAGGATGTTGCCTGGATTAGAGGGGATGAGCTACAAGGAGAGGTTGGACAAATGTGTTGTTTTCACTGGAGCGGTGGAGGTTGAGTGGAGATCTGACGGAAGTTTACAAAATGATGAGAGGCATAGATAGAGTAGACAGCCAGTATCTTTTTTCCCAGGGTGAAAATGTCAAATACTGGAGGAAATGTATTTAAGGTGAGAGGGGGAAAGTCCAAAGGAGACGTGCGGGTCAAGTTTTTTTACACAGAGAGTGGTGGGTGCCTGGAATGGGCTGTTAGAAGTAGTAGTGGAAGCAGATAGGATAGTGATGTTTAAGAGGCTTTCAGACAGGCACATGAATATGCAGGGAACTTGGGGGAAATAGATCATGTGCAAATAGAAGAGATTCAGTGTAATTTGGCATTGTGTTTGGCACAGATATCGTGGGCCAAAGGGCCTGTTCCTGTGCTGTACTGTTCTATGATCTTGATGCTGCTCAACCCTCCAGCAGATTGTGTGTTGCTCCAGATCCCAGCACCTGCTGTCTCTTGTGTCTCCATTCACTACAATGTCACTGGCAGTCCCGCCTGTGGTAAGTCCTGAAAGCCACAACAAATGGACAAGTTTTATCCCTTTCATCCGATGAGAAAAGACGAGATAAGATCTCTTTATTAGTCACATGGACATCAAAACACACAGTGAAATGCGTCTTTTACGTAGAGTGTTCTGGGCTTAGCAAGTGTCGCCACGCTTCCAGTGCCAACATAGCATGCCCATACTACAATTTCCTAACCCGTACATCTTTGGAATGTGGGAGGAAACTGGAGCACCCGGAGGAAACCCACGCAGACACACGGTGAGAATGTACAAACTCCTTACAGACAGTGGCCGGAATTGAACCCAGGTCGCTGGCACTGCAATAGCGTTACGCTAACCACTAGCTTCTGTTCCTTCCACCTATACACTGGGCTGTAAAAGGGACACTCTAGATCCATGAGCATACTAAAACCGTGATATGTATTTTTATTATTTTGCTGATATGGCAGAATTCTGGGTCAGTCAACTGGAGTTAATAAATGTTTATCCTAATTCCAAGCAGCAGCCTTGTGCTTGACTGGTGCCCTCTAACACAGGCACTGCAGACTCTTCTATCTCTTTCAAATTACATTAAGGTTACATGATGAAAGAGATGCAGCATTAAGTCCATGCTCCTTGAACAACCCAATAACTCACAAGATAGTGTGCCTGAGTGACTGTTCTACTTAATTAAAGTCTTCTAAAACAATTGGTTACATGCCTACAGAAAGCAGGATGGATCCTTCTGGGATACTGATGTGATATTCAACACCAAAATATTTTAACCCTTCAAAAATGGAATGCAAATGCATTATTTTACCACTAACTACAAACGTTCCCAATTATAGGGTGAATTTTACAAAGCTAAAACTCCCAGGTGCTTCAAAGTTAAATTGAAACCAATAAAAATTCGGTCTTTAAGCACCTCAGATTCTTTCCTGGGCTCTTTGTCAATTGGACCAAATTAGAAATGGCACAGTGGCAAAGCTGGTAGGGCCACTACCTCACAGCACCACAGATTGGGCTTCAATCCTGACCTTGGGTGCTGTCTGTGTGCAGTTTGCCTGTGAGTGCTTTGGTTTCCCCTGAATGCTCCAGTTTCCTCCCACACCCCAAACATGTGCAGGTTAGCAGGTTTAGAGGCCAGTGTAATTGTCCCCAGTATGGAATGAGTGGTAGAATCTTGGGGTAGTGGACAAGAATGTGGGGAGGTTCAAAAATGAGATAAGGTATCTTTATTAGTCGCATGTACATCGGAACACACAATGAAATGCACCTTTTGCGTAGAGTGTTCTGGGAGCAGCCTGTAAGTGTTGCCAGGCTTCTGGCGCCAACATAGCATGCTCACTTTGGAATGTCTTTGGAATGTGGGAGGAAACCGGAGCACCCGGAGGAAACCCACGCAGACACGGGGAGAACGTACAAACTCCTTACAGACAGTGGCCAGAATTGAAACCAGGTCACTGGCAGTGTAATAGCGTTATGCTAACCGCTACACTACCAGGGAATGGAAGGATATGGATCATGTACAAGCAGAAGAGATTTGGTTTAATTCAGCATCGTGTTTGGTGCAGACATTGTGGGCCGAAGGGCCTGTTCCTGTGCTGTACTGTTCTATGTTCCCTGGGGTGGAGATAGTAGATATAAGAAGAGAGTAGACTGGTTGGGTTTGGTTACCTTGGAGTTCAGGGGGCATCTGATAGAAGGATACCAAACAATAAGGGGAACAGATAGGCGAGATAGTAGGAAACTTTTCCCCAAAGCACAAGTGTCTAAAGCTAAAGGGCATAGGTTTAGGCTGAATAGTAAAAGGTTTAGAAGTGAGCTCAGGAGGAATTTTTTCACCGAGGGGGTGGTTGGAATTTGGAACACACTGCCTAGGGGCAGGTGTTCTTTGAGAAGTATCCAGACGAGCACTTGAATTGCCAAGGCACAGAAGGCCATGGACCATGTGCTGGTAAATGGGGTTAGTGTAGGTGGATGCCTGATGGTTAGCATGGACATGATGGGCTGAAGGGCCTGTTTCTGTGCTGTATAACTCCATGAAATTGGGAAGAAAAGAATAACGATCTGGAACAAGGAGAATATATGATAATGTAGAAAATATTTGTTTGGTAGGAAATAGGAACAGTAGTGTTAGCCGTTTCACTACTGTGCCTGCCAGGATTAATCTAGGGTTGGTATAAATGAATGGTTGATGCTTGGCATAGACTTGGAAAGCAGAAGCTCCTGTCCTGTGCTGTGCAATGACTCTAGAAAGTGTTTAATACAAATATTTATCTCATGTTAGTCTGAAGTACATCCTTCTCATTTTGAACCCTCTACCTTGAGTTCTACAGACAAAATTCGATACGACATGACAGGAAAGGAAATCTCCCCATGAAGGACAGTTAATGGAATAGCTTCATTTCCCGCTTGGTTTCAGCAGGTGTCAGATGTTAAAGGAGCCTTTAGTATAAACACAGAAGGACATAAGTAGAGACACCATGAGTGCCTCTATTCCCACTTGTTGGGAAGGATGAAGAGTTGGTCTGATTTAAGAGGTACCACCGTGCAAGTCATGGTTTCTTCTGGGCTGGTCTCTCTTCCCCACTCGATTGCCTTTAGTGGGACCCAAAATCCCCTCACTGTCACTGACCATGAGATAGACACGTCCATCTGATACCATGCTGCCAGTTTCCACCCTGCACCTCATTCAGGAAGCAACATTTAAGCAAAGGTCACCAGTTAAAATTACTGTATCTTGAGAAATTAATCAAAGAAAATGAACCTTTCATAAGGTTTCAATCCAATACGACTCTGGTACAATAAGTCCTTGGTCAGCAAAGCTAAATATGCAACAAAATAATGCCTGAGAATTGTACTCTCTATACAAAATTTGGTCCAATTGAAGACAGTGCAGAGGAAGCCTTGCACCTTATTGTCTGCACTGCACTTTCTCTGTAACTGTAATACTTTATTCTGCATTGTTATTGATTTCCCTTGTACTACCTCAATGCACTTTTATAATGAAATAATCTGTGTGGATGGCATACAAATCAGAGTTTTTCACTGTACCTCGGTGCACGTGACAATAATAAACCGATTTACCAATTTTATTTACCGAGTACAGCGTGTGTTCCAACAAAGACAAACTAATGGATCGAAACATAAAGTTTACATTTGTGAGAAACCAGGCAGGTTTACTACCCAACTTCTCAGGAGCTTCTGTGTTACAATAAAACTTCAGCTGCTTTTATACCATTTCTTGATTCAATATTTTCTTTATACAGCTGTGTTCATTATGGCACGCACAGTGAGTGCATCTCGGATTAACAATTTATCTGAAACTGGAATCATAAACTCCTCAAGCACAGGAGGAGGTCAGAACGGGCTCTTTGAAAGAGCTATCCAATTATTCCCAGACCCCTTTGCTCTTTGCCTATAACCTCTTCAAGTTTTTATTCAATTCCCTTTTGAAAATTATTATTGAATTTGTTTTCACCAGTTTGTTTTTCTCAGACAGCTCATTCCAAATTAAAAAAACCTTGCTGAGTTTAAAGAAAAACTCCTTTTGTTCTGAAAAATATGTTCCATCTATATCTCTTTAATGCTGCCTCACTTGCCAGTGGAAAGTTTGTCCAAATTTACTCCTTTAAACCCAATTATAACATTAAACATCTCAACTAGCTCAGAATATCCTGCTGGCACTGAACTGTTGTACTCCCCATTTGCCGATCTGATGTCCATATTTAACTTTCGCAGATCTCAACTTGCTTCAATGTGCCAGCCAATCATCAGTGGAGATGCCCTATGTGTGTTAGTGTCATCCTTGGGAGGGGCTAAAACCAGCTCTGCCTTTGCCACAGCTGGGAAAGGTTTTCACAACGGGCAAAGTACGCTGCCTGGCTGAGGTGTTTCTCAAATTATTAATGTATGTCAGAGTGGTACAGTGGGGCAATGCTTATCACTGTTGCCTCAGACTCCTGAGACACCGGTTTAATCCTGAACTTGACTGCTGTCTGGAGCAACAAATAAACTGCTGGAGGAACTCAGCAGCTCAGGGAACGTCTGTGGAGGGAAATGGACAGTTGACGTTCCGGGCCGAGACCCAGATTCCAGTATCTGCTGCCTCTGTAAAGCTTGCATGTTCTCCCAGCGACTCTGTGGGTTTCCTCTTGATGCTTCAGTTTCCTTCCACTTGCAAAGACATGCTTGTTGATAGGTTAATTGGCTTCTGTATATTATTCCCAGTATTGGTGCGTGACAGGGGAATAAAGTGTTTGTAATGGGGTGAGTAGAGCAAATGGAAATGTGAGAGGAAATAAGAATTGTATTGGTGAAGATGGATACTTGATGGTTGGTGTGGATACTTTGGGCCAAAGAGCTTGTGTCCATGCTGACTGACTCTACTTTTTATTCAGAATGAATAAAAAATAATTACAGCCTTGAAGTTGAATCATACAAGCTGAAGAAATTAAAATATAAATCATTTAAAACAATTAAAAAATGAAACTAAAGTCAATTTAATTCAGAAAAGGTAGATGAACTAATACCTTGCTCCCTTGCAGCCACTTCTCTCCACTCAAATGAATGGAGTATCTGTTGGAGGGGGATTCCTTTGTGTACATTCTGGGGAATTGCCACAACTTTGAGCTGGACTTCACAGGAAGTCCTGCATCAAAGTGCAGTCTGGCAAACAGGGTCAGAGAGAAATACGGCACGGAAACAGGTCCTTTAGCCCACTGAGTACGTGCTTACCATCAACCACCCATTTACACTGATTCTACATTCATCCCATTTTTAATTCTCCTTGCATTTTCTTATCAACTCCCCCTATATTCTACCACTCACCTACATGAATGGGCAATTTACAGTGGCCAAATAACCTACCACGTCTTTGGGATGTCGGAGGAAACTGGAGTACCTGGAGGAAACCCAAGTGGCTGCAGGGAGAATGTGCAAACTCCACGCAGACAGCACCTGAGGTCAGGATTGAACCCAGGTCTCTGGTGCTACGAGGCAGCGGCTCTACTGGCTGCGTCACTGTGCCACCCAGAAACGGTGAGCGAGCTCTGAACTTTTCCCTGTGGCAATGCCCAGCTTGGTAGCACTTTAAGCAAGGCCTATGTTGTGTAAAGAGGTCCACCCCAGCTGCACCAATTTCTCCGCATGTTACTGCTAAGAGACAAAGTTAAGTATTGCCCTTTAGCTCAATTCATCGGCGAACATGACACATTAAAACCATTAATTAAATTTATTTACATATTGAAGGGGTTATCAAATTCAGACAATTAAACTAATACCACAATACAATGCAGCCAGGATTTACAACAAACTGTGCCTAAGAGCTCCTGACAGCTCTTTTTCAGCAGTTAATAGTCTCTTGGAATTAATTAAGAATCCTTAGTATGCGTCTGGTGAATGTTAGCACTCCAGTTATCCAATGCCTGTTGGTTTGACAATATTGTCTTGTATCATAAGGACTATTTAAGCAAATTATTCTGGAAGCTCTTTAACTTGAACAACCTTCAGGTTCCCCCAGGAACTAAATTTGTCTTAGATTTGAAGCACATTTATCTGAATAGAAGCAAATCTTAAAGAACTAACACCATTGTAACTGCAGCTTTCAAATTCCTTTTAAAGGGTATCCTTCTGTTTGTGCACACTAAAAAAGGACATTTATGTTAACAGTTTACAATCTTATTGCTCATTGTGCATGATTATGATAGATTCTTTATTTAAAAAAATGTTTTATCCACAATACAAGCTCAGTAACCTACACCGAGATAGCAAGACAGCAACAAATTGCATTAAAATAATACCATAAATTTAGTAATATATCCCACCATATCTTCACAGAAGCACATGGAAAACAATGAATACTGAACCAAAGGAGGTGTCCAAAACCTTGTTGACAAAGGATTGCTTTGGATTTAAGGCCCAGCACTGGGCATTCACAAAAACACAAAAGGAAACAGGAGCAGGAGTAGGCCACTTGGCCCCTCAAGTCTGCCCTGCCATTCATGATCCCAGCTCTCAACTTCTCTTCTGTGTAAGTTCCCCATGGCTATCAATTCCCTGATCTTTCAAACATTAATCTACTTCCCCTTTAAGTACCCCCCATGATCTCGCCTCTGCAACCCTCTAGGGTAGAGGATTCCAGAGATTACCACCTCTGTGTGAAGAACAAAACCACCTTAGTATTTATGGTCACAGAGTCACAGTGTTACACAGCATGTAAACAGGCCCTTCGGCCCAACTTGTCCATGCCGACCAAGATGTCTATCCCAGCTAGTCCCATTGTCTGCATTTGGTCCATATCCTTCTAAACCTTCCCTATCCATGTCCCTGTCCAAACGTCTTGACCTTTGTGATTGCACCTACCTCTACCACTTCCTTTGGCAGCTGGTTCCATATACCCACCACCCTCTGTGTGAAAAAGTTGCCCCTCATGTCCCTCTTAAATCTTTCCCCCCTCACCTTAAATCTGTGTCCTCCAGTCATAGACTACCCTGCCCCATTCGTGTTTGCCTCTTTCTACTCATCTAACTTTATCAGTGTAACCCTCTATCTCATTTGTTTATCCATCTTTCCTGTAAATACCATTCCCTGTAACCGTAACACTATACTCTGCATTCTGTTATTGTTTTCTCCTTGTCCTACTTCAATGTATTGATGCAATGAAATGATCTGTATGGATAGCATGCAAAACAGCGTAATTTGGGACATGTGACAATAATAAACCAATTTACCAATCTAAACTCTTTGAAAGTGACATGACCGAATTTAATTTAAATTCATCTGTGCTCCCCTCAGTGCCTGAGTCTGGGTCTTCCATGTCTCTGAGACACCAGATATGTGCAATGGCATCAAACATACATGTTGATGATACCTGCTGGATTCAGTTGTACATGCCTGGCCTGGGGACATTGGGAGCCACAGAGAAACAGGCTTTTGCAAAACATTCCTGGCTTGCTTCTGTGTGACTTAAAGGGGAATTGTTTCCCTGGTCTGGCTGCTGGAGAGTTTCAGGGTCAAATTTCCCTGCAGGTCGACTTTGGGATTTGAACTTTCTTTTGCACAGTTCCCTGCATTCCAAGAATGTCTGTTGGGCCTTCTGTCACAGGACTCTCAGCTGATCCCATACCCAGTCCCTTCACATGTAGAACTGTATCCCACTCATAAAGTAATACACCATGGAAACAGGGCCTTCAGCCCAACTCATCCATTCAGGCAAAGGGACCCACCAAGCTAGTCCCATTTTCCCACTTCCTGCGCTCTACACTGAAGCCCCTCCCCTGAGGCCTAGACCTGACATCTGTCACTCTCTGTCCACCCACCCTGGGTCTGCCTCACCCAGCCTCCACACGCCACGATCTGCCTGAGGCCCACTAGTTTACTCTCTGCAGGATCCACATTGGTAGAGCCGGTGGACGAAAGTCCTTTCTGCACATTTAGCATCTTTAGTGGTCTCCTTCCATCGTGCATGATTTGGCATGTGGCACAGTGCACAGCTGGTAGAGCCGCTGCCTCACAGTTCCAGTGACCCATGTTTAATCCTGAACTCCAGTGCTGTCTGAGTTTGCATGTTCTCCCTGTGACCACGTGACTCTCCTCCAGGGGCTCCACCTTCCTCCCACATCCCAAGGATGTGCTGGTCAGGAGGTTAATTGCCCACTGTAAATTGCCTCCAGTTTGTGGGTGAGACGTAGAATTTGGGGGGAGTTGATGGGAATTGGGGGAGAAGAAAATCGGATGAACATCAGATTAGCTTAAATGATAGTGCGTGCAGACTCGGTTGGCTGGAGAGTCTTTCCCTTGCTGAATAACTTTATGACTCCAGGGGTCTCTCAAACTATCAGTGTGAGGGGAGGGCTGGTGAACAACATATTCAGGCCTCGCACAGCAGGGTTCAAAGCATCTTTTGAGGTGTGGATGATTCCCGAGGTTGTTTCCTTCCTTAATACTTAAAGAATTGAAGAAAACAAGCTAAGATCATCAGTACTCTTGCTGCAGATGGGGAAGGTGATTCAACAGTTTAAGAAAATATGGGGAATTAGATTGAAATTGAGCGAGAGACTGCAGCATTCTGTTGGCAGGTACTGAGGATAAAAGGAGGCAATATGAGGTAACCTATTGTGCCAGTAATCAATAACAAACAGCACCACATCAGCACAAAATAATATTACAAATACCGTTGCATGAAGATGCACGTTCAGCTCATTGCATTGAGACTAAATCACAATGAAATTGAAAAGCATTCTACTCGTGACATTGTTCTTGCAAGATTTTAATTACAATTATTTGGATCAATCCAAATATTTATCAACCATTTTGTAAGTAATGTCTTGAAGATGGAAGTTATAGGAAGTTGTTTGACACTGAATTGCCTTTTGAAATGGCCACTTGGTCGTATCGCACCCTCTGTGTACTGTAGGAGCACCTTCACTCCATGGTCTACAGTCGTTTGAGAATCTTGCTCCCCACTACCTTTGCAGTGAGCATTAATAGTGGACTATTAATGTCCACCTTGCTAGTGACTCCTACATGAGTCAATATATATTAAAGAAAGAGTTGAACAAAGTTAACAGGAGTTTGATCAAACACTACTCTCATAGTGCAACACGCAAAATGCTGGAGGAACTCTATGGGTCAATTCAGATGGAGGGTCTCGACCCAAAACATCGAATGTCCATTTCCCTCCACAGATACTACCTGACCCGTTGAGTTCTTCCAGTTTTTTGTGTGTTACTCCAGATTTTAGCACCTGTCGTCTCTTATGTCTCCATTTTACTCCTCTCATGGTGTTGGTACGTAGTGTTGTATTGAAAAACCTACGCTGGGAAAAGATTTTAGTTCAAAGTATTTGATCAATCCAAATATTTATCAACTATTTTGTGAATAATATCTTGAAATCTTGAAGACTGTGAAGTTCTAGGAAGTTGTTTGACTCTGAATTGCCCCTCTCCTTGCCACAGAATATTCAGGTCAGGGATGGAGTAAAAACTTTATGATTAGACCCAATGGTGCTACTGACAAGTTTGACCTTCATTTAAGTGACAAGCAAGGGATTTGGAACCAGCCGAAAACTTGTAATCCAACCTTTCTAATTCAGTATATCTAGGAGGGTGCTCCCTGAAGGAAGTGTAACTGTGGCACACCATTCGTCCACAAGCAACCTTTGGAGTTCAGGAATGCCACATAAAGCTGGTGACACCTCAGCAGTTTCTAAGACTGTGAATTATCAGCATCTAATTAAGCCCATGCTTATCTATCTTGGGTCTGCTTAGGTCACTCAAAAAAATCTCTGTTTCCCTGGGGAATGCAATGAAAGCAAATAAATTTCATCCTGCACTTTCTTCTTGTTCCAAATCAAAAGACCAGGGTAACCTGGGTCATTGGTTTCAGCAACAAATCCCCTAAAAGTGTTGTTAAATTACATTGTTGGTGCCTGCCTTTTAACAATTCTTTCAACAATCCCAACAAACAACACTTCAATCAATAAATACTCAAGTGGCTGCTTTATCGAATTTAATCCAAATGACTTACAAAAGTCATTTAAGGCCACACATTTTAGTTGTGTGTCAAGCAGCCATTTCATCGCACCTTTATGGATCAGGGGTAATATAAATAAAAAAATTAGGCAAGAATACGTTTTTCTACAGGAGTGAACTATATTTTTTATATCTATATATATTAGCTATTCACTTACATTCTAATGTTTCTTAGCACATGAAAAATGGAAAGTGATAAGAAAGCTGTTTTTTTCTCCTTGAGACCTGTGTGAGTTTATCACTGAGGTACTCATGCAAAACCCCGAGGCTTCAGAGTCCAATTAAAAACAGGAGTGAGTGGGTCCAAACATCTATGGCTGGTCTGACAGGCTCCTCTTGGTAACAGTGCTGGGAGTCTGGCAGAACAGTCAAAAACCTAGATAGGCTCAATCCAGCATTAATTCCTGGATGTGTTTGGGGGGACTTGGAGCTTCTGGCCAGCAAGGACATTAGTGGATCAAGGGGAGGGGTCAATGCTACAGGCTTGAACTTTGAACTGGTTCCCGCTTTTACATCTGTCGCCGTATGGCTAACAGCTAAACCTCTTTGAACATGATGGGAAAAAAGTCAATTTTACATGGACTCTCCTGGCCTGATAGGGAAGGGGAACCAGGGAACCACAGCTGATGTTGCTTAACCTCATTTGGTCCCAGGTAGTTAAAAAGGATGGGAAAGGAAACAATGGAACAGATGTTTCCTGTTTATCTGACCATTGAATGACTGACATCAGAGTGTGAGGGTTCTGAGCAGGGGTTCATCAACAAACCTTCTAGAAGATCAGAAGAAACTGTATGAAAGAGGGACCAACACACACAAAATGCTGGAGGAACTCAGCAGGTCAGACTGCATCCATGGAGGAAAATGAACAGTCGACATTTTGGGCCAAGACCCTTCATCAGGACCCAGTCTGTGGAATTCTTTGGGGATTTGACTGGAAAATTATGAGGCACAGTGTCAGCCACAATCTTTATTATTGGAGCAGACATTGAGAGGAAGGACCAACAGAAGCCAGACTTCTCACCTCTTGAGAAAATGAATTCAGCAACCTGAAACCCTATAGCCAACCCAAACCACACACTGACTGGCATTTCAGGAGCACAAGTCCAGCAATACTGACCACAGGCCACATTTCCAGGCACCCAATGCGGAGTCTGTTAATGTTGGCAACACTCTTCCCTCAACCACATCGTAAGGGTCAGAACTGTTTGGAGGGGTGCATCTGCTTTCTGCTGTGGATGGGGCCAATCCAGTGGAACTGGGTGAAACCAAAAACTCAATGACTTCAGAGTGTAAGACAATGAACAGATTACGTCAAAATTAAAATTCATAAAATGATGAGGAGACAGTCTGAGCAACTCCAGTAACATCTGCCAGAGGCTCTTTTTGTTTGCTGCAGACCACAATATTACATCTTATAGATTAAAGAAACACAAGGTTAAACAAAACCACATATTAATGTGCTCAAAAATTAACAATAGCCACCAAAAATACTGAATTCGTAAAAGTTTGAGCAAAGTAAAAACAATTTAAATTTACATTCTATTAAAGAATTTCAATCAAATAGAAAAGATAAGGCATTAAGACGAGAAATCAGGAGACTATCGGGCAAAACCCAGTGCAGTATTTTCATTAAAAAGTCAAACACCATACATATTTTCTCATTAAATTTCTTTTCCTCTTATGTGATGAATTACTGAATGCCATTCCCCAACGAAGATCACAACAAAAGTGTAGGTTGAAAGCTGAATTAATTGCAAAGTTAAAGGAGGATTTTTTAATGAGAGGAAAAGCTATAAATTTCTCTTACCAACATGCTAGTTTTTCTTTGACACTGATTAACCTTCTTATTCCCTGTCATTCTCCAGTGATCTGATTGGCCCATGAGAATCATATGTCACACCTCTCTCAACTGCAGCCACATAACCACCAATACAGTCCATGACTGTCATGGACCAACACTCAGGTACTGCAGACGCAGTGTTGTCTATCTTTCCTTCCCCTTCCACCAGTGTCTCTCCCCCTCAGCCGACACTACCTCTCCCTCAATGCAAACCCAGGCACTTTTCTTGTCAGTTCAAGCAAGGGGCTTCCTCTGAGTTGACTCACAGGAAGCAAAGGTTATGCCACTTTCAGCCACTGACCACACGGGTTCCAACATCCACCAACAATCCCAGGTCCCCTTCTTTCTCCAGTTCCATGTTAGGACTTATCTCTTCTAAGAGGGAGCAGATGCCCTTGTCTGGGGGCAACTTCAAAATTCCCAACTACCAAAAGCTAAGCAGACAATCAGATTCCCACCCAGTCCAGGTCAACTGCAGTCCTCAATGTCCCCTTTAAAGCATTAAACAACACAGAGCTCCTTTCACGCCTGGTGGAAGGATATTTATTTCAAAACCAATAATTCCTCTCTCCAGTAATTGTTTACTGGGGAGGTAGTCAGCTGGAGGTCTAACATAATGTTTATTATTAACTAAACAGATGCTCATTGTCAGGAAGGATCATTCTGGAGTCACCAGCATCAATACCAATGGAAAAAAGAAACTAAAACAGAGGAGAAGGAACCTGTATAGTTGATGGTTGGCTGCTTGCTTTTCTCTCCACATATTAAATACACTGTTCATTATCTGCTTCATCCATTCTTGCTCTTTCTGCTTTCACGTCTTGGATGGCTGACCCATTACTACTTGTTCCAGGGCAGAAGGTTGAACATTCAAAAAAAAACATCACCATGCTCCACATGTGTATAATCTTAACAAAATAACTAACCATTCAATTCCTAAAAAAATCAAGTTATTTTTCTTTCAGTTGTGACATCTACAGAGACCGTGTCTTAAAGAGGTAGACAGCTTTGATAGCCTGATTGCCTGAGACGGAAGTGATAGATCCAATATAATCGCAGTACACATCTCTCATTTCAGCCCTTCCTGCCAGCTGTACATTGGGGATCAAAAGGAAGCACATGAATGACTGAAGGTAAAGGTGTGGTAAGAATATGTTATTTATCCAACAAAAGAAGAACAATATCAGTGCTTACAGTGCAGATACTAAGGATGACTTCCTCAGGAAGCTACTCACCCAACTGGACCTCGACAACACTTTGTTGGTTTTCAAGAGGGTCGAGCAGCTCAGGTAGCTTGTCCGTGAGTACAGCTGAAAGATAAAAGAATGCCCAGAGCTGATTACGTTTACTGGGGTACAAAGTGAGAAACTTCAGCCCAATTTGATAATATTGCACCACCCCATATGCCTGAAAAATACATGGTTTTTTCCACCAAATATATCATCAGCAATGATGCTGGAGGAACTCAGCAGGCCGGGCAGCATCTGTGGAGAAAAGCAGGCGGTCAACGTTTCGGGTCAGGACCCTTCTTCAGGGCTGAAGGTAGGAAAAGGGAAGCCCAGTATATAGGAGGAAAAAGCAGAGCAGTGATAGGTGGACAAAAGAGGGGAGGCAGGGTGGGCATAGGGTGGGGAGAGGTAGATACAGGTAAGAGATAGCGATAGGCAGGTGTGGGGGAAGAGGGGAGAGCAGATCTACCAGGGGATCTCTGCAATGGGTGGGGAGTGGCGGAAGTCACTTTAGGAGCAAATTAGCTCTCTCTCTCGCTCAACTCAGCCTATAACACTCTCACCTTGATTGGTGGTGGATGTTGGAACCCAGGTGCCCAATGACTTGAGGTGGCATAACCTTTGTTTCCAATAAGTCCACTCAGACAAAGCCCCTTGTTTGGACTGACAAGAAGAGTGCTGGGTTTGGATTGAGAGAGAGATGCTGGAGATGGGTGTGGGTTTGAGTTCTGGCCCATTATTCCCCTACAGGACTTGAGTGTATAACAAATATATTAGTGCAGCACTGAGGGGGTGCCTCATTATTAGGGACACCAGATTTCAGATGGTGGGCAAACCTGAGGTGGCATCTACCTTTTTTTCTATTCAAAGAGCAAGGTGTATTCTGTTCTCCTGTATAAAATCAGGTGAACTGATCATTCATTTCATTTGGTGTCTCTGGGACCTCACTGTGTCCAAACAGACTTTTTATATAGCACAACACTGACAATACTGCCAAGTAGTTGATCAGGTGTGAAGAATTTGGGAAGTCTTGAGTTATGACATGAGTCACATAAAACAACTGATTGTTACAGCACAGAAAAAATTTCAACCAGGCCACCATGCCTTTGCAGGGTCTTTGAAGGGACTATTTTATTGGTATGACCCTTCCCTTTCCTCACAACCATGCAATTTATTTTCTTTTATTTAAATATGCATCTAATTCCATTTCTAAAATTACAATTAAATTTACTTCTTCTGCCTTTTAGAGCTACGCTTTCCAGATCTCAACAAGTTGTTGGCACCGGAAGTGTGGCAACACTTGTGGACTGCCCCCAGAATACTCTATGCAAAAGATGTATTTCACTGTGTGTTTCGATGTATATGTGACTAATAAAGATATCTTATCTTGTAGCATTAACAAAGTATCTCCCTTCTGATGAGTAGCATCTTTAAACTTGCATCCCTCGGATACTAACCTTCTGGCCAATGGAATCATCATTTCTTTTGCTATCAAAAGCCTTCATAATTGTATATCTCTATTTAAATCTACCTTTAACCTTCTCTGCTCAAAGGAGAACAATCCCAAATTCTTTTTAAAAGGTCATATTAGAAAAATGTCTCATGGCAGCATAAAGTGATCCATTCCTTCAGAGACTTTGAGAATGTAACCAAATTGCTCTGGGATCTCTCTTTTTCAATTATTGTCTGAAATTCACACTGAGAGTTTTTGTCAATCTGGGTTTGTGAGCATTACTCTTACCTCCTTGTGTTTATCAAAACTGATGCAACAGCTCAGTTCAGGTTAAAACAAATGTAATAATAAAGAAACACTTGGAATACAGTTTAAAATTGACCCCTTTGTTAAACAAACACATCTTTAAGATGCAAAGCAGGATGTTCGGTACAACCCCCTTTGAAAAATGTGCAGTTGGAAAATGCAATTAAATTTTTTTACTGACATAACTATTATCTGCTACTTGATAAAATAAGATTTAAATTTAAAAAAACAATCAGAATGACTCAGAAACTCTGGCTTTCCTCAGTGTAGAAATGCCCAATGTAGAAATTAGGTTGGACAAACTTGGGTTGTTTTCTCTGGAGCGGCAGAGGCTTGAGGGGAGATCTGATAGAGGTTTATAAGATTATGAAAGGCATAGATAAATAGACAGTTGGTATCATTTCCCCAGAGTTGAAATATCTAATACCAGAGGGCATGCATTTAAGGTGAGAGGGGATAAGTTCAAAGGAGTTATGCGGGGCAAGTTTTTTTTACACAGAGAGTGGTGGGTGCCTGGAATGTGCTTCCAGGGGTGGTGGTGGAGGCAAATATGACAGAGGCATTCAGGAGGCTCTTCGATAGGCACATGGATGTGCAGAGAATGAGGGGATATGGATATTGTGTAAACAGAAGGAATTAGTGTAGTTGGGCATTTGGTTACTAATTTAGTTAGTTCGGCACAACATCGTGGGCCGAAGAGCCTATTCCTGTGCTGTACTGTTCTCTGTTCTATGTTGTATGCCCAGAACCCTGAGCATAAGAAGCTAGTCTGACACTCCAATTCATTACAAAGGGAGTGAGGCACTGTTGGAGGCCTATTTTTGGAAGTGAGATTAAATCGAGGCCTCAGCTAGGTGTGAAAGATTACACTGGACAATTTTGAGGAAAAGCAGGCAATATTTCAATCAGCTGGTCCCAGAGTCATACAGCATGGAAACAGGGAATTTGGCCCACCCTGTCCTCGCTGACCAGTGGGCAATCATCTGTATTAATCGCATTTTCCAGCACTTGGCCAGTAATCTTGGCCTGGACTATTTAAGTGCTTGTCTAGACACTTCGTAAATGCTGTCAGCAACTCTGCTTCCAACACTCTCTTAGGCAGTGCATCCTTGGCACTCACCACTGTCTGGGTGAAAAAAGCTCCCCCTCAGATCCCCTAGTGGTTAGCGTAATGCTTTACAGTGCCAGCAACCCAGGTTCAATTCTGACCACTGTCTGTAAGGAATTTGTACGTTCTCCCCGTGTCTGCGTGGGTTTCCTCTGTGTGCTCCAGTTCCCTCCCGCATTCCAAAGATGTACGGGTTAGGAAGTTGTGGGCGTGCTATGTTGGCGCCAGAAGCATGGCGACACTTGCGGGCTGCCCCCAGAACACTTTACGCAAAAGATGCATTTCACGGTGTGTTTCGATGTACATGTGACTAATAAAGACATCTTATCTAAATTTCTGTCCTTTACTTTTATCTATTTCTAATATGAGGAAATGTTTCCTGCAGTCTACCCTATCTAAACCATTTCGGGTGAGAGGGAGAAAGTTTAAAGGAGATGTGTGGGGCAAGGTTTTTTACACAGAGAGTGGTGGGTGCCAGGAATATGCTGCCTGGGGTGGTGGTGGAGGCAGATATGATGGAGGGGGAAGGGGGGGGGGACGCGGGGGTTTAAGAGGTTTTCAGGTAGGCACTTGAATATGCAGGGAATGGAGGGATATGGATTACTTGCAGGCAGGAGAGATTTAGTTTAATTTGACATTGTGTTCAGCACAGACATTGTGGGCCAAAGGGCCTGTTCCCGTGCTGCACTGTTCAATGTTCTATTTTCCCCTCATCATTTTACATACCTCAATCATGTCCCCACTTAACCTCCTCCGCTCCAGGGAAAACAGATCTAATGCCCCTAGTCTCTCCCCGTAGCTGAAACACGCTGTCCCAGGCAACGTCCTGGTGAATCTCCTCTGCACCCTTTCCAGCACTATCACATCCAACTAGTTATCCAGCCCCTATCATGGTCCAGGTGAACGGTCTCGACCCGCAATGTTGACTGTCCATTTCCCTCCACAGATGCTGCCTGAGTCACTGAGTTCCTCCAGCAGTTTGTTTTCCACTAGACATTCCAGCATCTGCAGTCTCTTGTGTCTCCTTATCACATTGTTTTTTACTTACAGGAATTTGCACAAATTGGTGAATATTTTTCCAATGTTACAAATATGCTGATATTTCAAAAGTACATCGTTGGCACTTTAGGATGTACTGAAAGGAATGTGAAATTCTTTTATTTTAATGAAGGAGATACTATTGACCAGAAGGTATTCTGATTCATCTCCTGTCATATGCACAAGTTGCATACTGTAATAATGTGAACACATGGAACACTGTTCTGAAATTTGGCTCTTTTGTGATCCATACATCACTACGTTATACATCAGAGGGTGGTGTGGTGATAATGTTGCCAGCCACAAAGCTCCAGTGATTTGGATTTGATCCTAACCTCTCATGCTGATCGTGTGAAGTTTGCACAGTCTCCCTGTTTCCTCCCACATCCCAAAGTTGTGCTGGTTGATAGGTTAATTGGCCACTGTAAATTAGCCCCTATTATTGGCAAATGGAGGAAAATCAGGAGGGAGTTACAGAGCACGTGAGAACGAATAGATTACAGGAAAGTTAGGGAGAGAATGTGACTGATGAGATTGCTATGAGAACTGCCATTGACATGATGGGCCAAATAGTCTCATTTGATGTCATAGGAAACTATGGAAACGTGACATATCAGAATGATAGTTACTGACATCATGCCTATGGTGGGTCGAAGGGCCTGTTTTGTGCTGCTCTTTGGTTCTACTACAATATAATATGGTATAAGCACAATTAAAATTACTTATTCAACAAATGTGCATCCTGAATACAGCAGGAAAGATAATGTATGGGGATTTCAGGTCTTAGTGGGGCTTGGGATGATGAACAAGCTCGTGTCTACTTGAGTGCTGCACTTCCTGAAATATGCAACATTATGAAGAGATGCCACAGTCCCACACCAGAATGAACAGCAAAAGAAAAAAATGCATTGCTTGTCTTGCACAGAGCAGAAAATGGCAGCAATGTTGAGAATGATGTCTTTTGCTCTACTCTTCGGCGGATACAGATACACAAGGCAGCATTCTTAAGAGGAAGAACTTTCATAAGTTGTGAGATCGCGTTTAAGAGCCGCGAAGCAATGATGCAACTTTACAAAACTCTGGTTAGGCCACACTTAGAGTAGTGTCCAGTTCTGGTCACCTCATTATAGGAAGGATGTGGAGGCGTTGGAAAGGGTGTAGAGGAGATTTACCAGGATGCTGCCTGAATTGGAGAGTATGGATTATGAGGAGAGACTAAAGGAGCTGGGGCTTTACTCATTGGAGAGAAGGAGGATGAGGGGAGACATGATAGAGGTATACAAGGTATTGAGAGGAATAGATAGAGTGGACAGCCAGTGCCTCTTTCCCAGGGCACCAATGCTCAAAACAAGAGGACATGGCTTTAAGGTAATGGGTGGGAAGTCCAAGGGAGATGTCAGAGGGAGGTTTTTCACCCAGAGAGTGGTTGGTGCATGGAATGCGCTGCCTTGGGTGGTGGTGGAGGCTGATACGTTGGTCAAGTTCAAGAGATTGTTAGATAAGCATATGGAGGAATTTAAGATAGAGGGATATGTGGGAGGAAGGGGTTAGATAGCCTTAGATGTGATTTGAAGGGCGGCACAACATGGTGGGCCGAAGGGCCTGTATTGTTCTATGGTAAGATCACATTTTTTTCACTTTTTTAAAGGGAATCTGTAGAGCACCGTAAACCTAAAGTATTTTTACTTGGTGTTGTGGTTTTATAAGCATATTTTAACTCAAGGTCGATCCATTGTTTTTGAGGATTATAATAGCATCTCTTGTAACAATGGTCTAGGAAACACTCAATAGAAATGAGGATGATTAAAAGAAAATGTCATCTTGTAAAAACCTTTGGGAAAGCTAACCTGCTTCTTTAAAGTGTTTGACAACCTGCACTTATTATGTTTCCCAAATGTGACCAAAAAGACAATGAAAGCTTATTAATGTAACTTGGAACAGTGAGAACTATTTTCTTCCAATCTGTTTTGGAAATGAAAACAAAATCTGAAGATGCTGGAAGTCTGAAATAAAAATAGAAAGTCTTGGAATACTCAGAAGGCCAGGCAGTATCTGAGGAGAAACAGGATTGATATTTCAGGTCAATGATCCTTCACCAGAACGCTTGTTTTCTCATTTCTCCTGTTCTGATGCATTTTGAACACAGAACATAGAACAATACAGCACAGGAACAGTCCCTTTGGCCCACAATGTCTGTGTCAAACACAATGCCAAATTAAACTAAATCTCTTCTGCCTGGACATGATCCATATCCCTCCATTTCCTGCATATTCATGTGTCTATCTAAAAGCCTCTTAAACACCACTGTTGTATCTGCTTCCACCACTCCCCTGGCAGCCTGTTCCAGGCACCCACCACTCTCTGTGTAAAAAACTTACCCTGCACATCTCCTTTAAAGTTTCCCCCTCTCATCTTAAATGTATGTCCTCTTATATTTGACATTTCTACCCTGGGAGAAAGATTCTGATTGTCTACCCTTTCTCTACCTCTCATAATTTTATAAACTTCTATCAGTCTCCAATGTTCCAGAGAAAACAACCCAAGTTTATCCAACCTCTCTTTACAGCTCATACCCTCTAATCCAAGCAGCATCCTCGTAACCTCTTCTGCACCCTCTCCAAAGCCTGCCCATCCTTCCTGTAACGGGGTGAGCAGAACTGCACACAATACTCCAAGTACAACCGAACCAAAGTTTTATACAGCTGCAGCATGACTTCCTTACTGCCCCGACCAATGAAGGCAAGCATGCCATAGGCCTTCTTTACAACGCCATCTACCTGCATGGTCACTTGAATGGCCACCAATGAAGTGTTGTTGACCTGAAGTGTTAACTCTGATGCACTCTCCACAGAATGTTGACTGAGCTGATAAGTATATCCAGCACTTTCTGTTTTTTTTTGCAATCCGTATTGGATTATTGAAACTCAGGAGAGTATCCCAATTAACCTTTAGTGCTTTTAAACAAGGCACTTAAATTACTGGTCACTTGTCTGCTTACTAATTGTTGAAACTTGCTTTGCAGCAAGAAACAGCAACACCTCCCTTTATAGAATGATCGCTGCTCTCCAAAGTAATTTGTTAAGTGTGTAAGGCACCTGGAGACAATTCGAGTTGAATAATTACATGTTCTTTTCTTCCTGGTGATACTTCAGAAAAAAAATGTCATTCAAGTTGGGTCCACTTAATTGAAAATGTAATCCAGAACCCACATTGCCCTGCAGTAAGAATCAGTCCTAAGAACTGTCTGCTCTGAATTAAAGTCATTGTGACAATGATACTTATTGAAATCTTCTGCTTTTGAACAGAATGGGTTCATTTTAAAAATGCAAAATTATCCACTTTTAATTTTTTTGGTGACCCATGAACCATTTTCTACGTCTCAAGTCCACAGTTAATTATCAAAATCTTTAACCAATGCTATGTCAGACCCAGTTTTAATGTTGAATTACACAACATGACAAAATCAAGTTTGCCTTCCCAATTACCTTTGAAGGTCATGCAGATGTAGTTGTTATTGTTGGGCTTGGTGTTTTATGTTAGGTTCAGCCAGACTGAACATGAGACTGGCGTTATGAATGCACAAAATTAGTTTTGGGATGGGGGTAAATATTGGGGCCACAGTTTGGTATTGGGCCAGAGATTAGTGTTGTTATGTCCGATTGTAGGTTTATGTTAGAGTTGGACCCAGCCATGAGGTGGGAGGCAAGGGGTGCTAATGACTAATGTCCCAGCTTCCATTGTGTTGCAAGCAGAAGTCACACAATGGATGGTAGGTGAAGGGTCTACTGTCATGCAAGGTCACTGTGCACATACCATTACTCAAAGGTGCTTGCAGGATCACCAATCAGCCTAGTGATCTGTCCTCCAGCAGATAGAACATAGAACATAGAACACTACAGCACAGTACACGCCCTTCGGCCCGCAATGTTGTGCCAACATTTTATCCTGCTCTAGGATCTATCTAACCCATTCCTCCTACATAGCCCTCCATTTCTCTATCATTCATGAGTCTATCTAAGAGTCTCATAAATGTCCCTAATGTATCTGTCCCCACAACCTCTAGAGGCAGTGCGTTCCACGCACCCACCATTCTCTGTGTAAAAAACGTACCCCTGACATCCTCCTTATACCTTTCTCCAATCACCTTAAAATTATGTCCCCTCATGTTAGCCATTGTCACCCTGGGAAAAAGTCTCTGACTGTCCACTCGATCTATGCCTCCTATCATCTTGTACACCTCTATCAAGTCACCTCTCATCCTCCTTCTCTCCAAAGAAAAAAGCACTAACTTGCTCAACCTATCCTCATAAGACATGCTCTCCAATCCAGGCAACATCCTGGTAAATCTCCTCTGCACCCTCTCTAAAGCTTCCACATCCTTTCTATAATGAGACAATCAGAACTGAACACAATACTCCAAGTGTGGTCTGACTAGAGTTCTATAGAGCTGCAACATCACCTCGTGGCTCTTGAACTCAATACCCCGATTAATGAAGGCCAACACTCCATACGCCTTCTTAACAACCCTATTGACCTGCATGGCAAACCTGAGGGGTTACTAACATTGCTGATGAACCAGTTGGAATGACTGACAATGGCTCTGCAGAGCACAAATTTACAGCTAGAAGTTCGTCCCTGTCATTAATACCAAATGTGTTATACAGCACAGAAATTATATTGTCAGCGTCACCTAGTCTGCCCCCTGAAATTCATTCCATTGAAGAGGCAGGGTCACAATACTGGAGCAACACACAAGGTGCTGGAGGAACTCAGCAGGTCAGGCAGCATCTATGGAGGGAAATGGACAGTCAATGCTTTGGGTCGAGACCCTTCATCTGGACCAGGCACTTTGTGTGTTGCTCCAGATTCCAGGATCTGCAGTCTCTTGTGTCTCCAAAGGAACAGTACTGGTCTGCTCTGTTGCTGGGTTTTTATTGCAGTGTGTGAACTGAGCAGCAGACTCACAAACTACGTCAACAGCACTGCCCCAGCAATATGAAACCAACTAAACATGCAATCTTACAGCTCACAATTTTCGAAGCTACCGAATTGTTAGCATTAGAGTCATATAGAACAAAACAAAGTTTTTCACTGTACCTCGGTACATGCGACAATAATAAACCAATTTAACAATTTACCACTGGAGCTGTTATCTTTAGTCCTCCTTTTCAACCGTACGGAATATGCTTTGAAACTATTATTTTATAGGAAATGTTTTACGACAGTTCTAGTTTTAAATGACTGACTTAATTGTAACATATAGTTTGCTTCGTTTCTCCTGCTGAGTTCCACCATAGAACAGCTAGTAGTAACAACATGGTCTGAATTAATCTTAATTGTTTTAGCACCACAGTAGGTACACCAGCCTATATTAATTGCTTTTAGTTCACAAAGAAGAAAAGGCTCTGTGAATTAAATCTTGAAGAAGGAAAGAACTGTGCATTTAAGCAAATACTACACAATACCATGTCCTGTTTAATGGGAATTGTGAGCATCACATTTCCCTTTGAATAATCTGTGTGCAATACCATGGCAAAAGGCAATTTTACCCAATAAAAATATTTTATCATCTCACTTTTTGGGCTCCTTTAATCTTTCTTTTCAGTTGAAAAAAGTCTGGTGGAGAAATGACAAATGAAAAGAAAGCGAGCCATCCATCTCAACCGGACAGCTGGTGATTCAGAATGCAAATAGGACCTATCATTCTTGTCAACCAAGTGCCAAAACGTGAGTGCAGTTCCCATAGTTAATTAATATTTGGAAACACAATCAGGCCACTGCTACTGTGGCAACACTTTTCTTAATTCTACAGTGGACTGGGAATTGTCAATAAATTAATTTGCTCTCCCATTCCAATTATCTCAAATCCAAAGTCTAGTTATTTCACCTTATTGAAATCTTCCATGATAGGCCCTCATTTATAAGAGCTGTCTACTTCACGCTCAAACTAGCTTCTGCAAAAGAAGGAAAATAATCATCTTGTACCATTCTTATTCTAAATCCAGGCCTTTAGTAACTTTATTACACTTGAAACAAAAATATCCCAAAGAGTCTTGCTCCTGAATAAAGCTGGAGTCATGACAAATGGCCCAATGTTTGGTCTTGGCTTTGAAAGGAAATTGTACAGCTTTGGATAATGAATTAGGTCAATTCCAAGGGCCTGTGGCAATATAAGTACCAACGGAAAATGTTTCTTTATTTAAAAATTTGACCTGGGGAGCACGTCCTTTAAATCTAGAGTTGCTTTGGGCACTAGATTCCAGGAAACAATCACAAGCCATAACCTTTCAAGGCAAAATCAATGATGATTTCAGTTTACATATCAACTAAGTGGCAAAATTGGCTGCCATTGCAAAAAAGAAAATTGCATTATAACCTCTGTGTTGTTAGCTTGGCAAGTTTATGTTTCATCAATATATTTTCTGCACTTGAAACATTTAATAGTTTCGTTTTGCTCCGAATTCCTACCAAGCAAACATTTTCTACATTATTATATATCCAACCTGTTCCAGATTGTTATTCTTTTCTTCCCAATTTTATGGAGTCATGGGGTCATACAGCACAGAAACAGGCCCTTTGGCCTATCATGTCCATGCTAACCATCAAGCATCCACCTACACTAACCCTATTTACCAGCACATGGTCCATGGCCTTCTGTGCCTTGCCAATTCAAGTGCTCGTCTAGATACTTCTCAAAGAACACCTGCCCTCAGGCAGTGTGTTACAAATTCCAACCACCCCCTCGGTGAAAAAATTCCTCCTCAGCTCGCTTCTAAATCTTTTACCAGTCAGCCTAAACCTATGCCCTTTAGCTTTAGACACGTGCTTTGGGGGAAAATTTCCTACGATCTCACCTATCTGTTCCCCTTATAGTTTTGTATCCTTCTATCAGAGGCCCCCTGAACTCCAAGGTAACCAAACCCAGCCTGTCTACTCATATCTACTATCTCCACCCCAGGTAACATAGAACAGAGAACAGCACAGCACAGGAACAGGCCCTTTGGCCCACGATGTCTGCACTAAACACGATGCTGAAATAAACCAAATCTCTTTAGCCTGTACATGATCCATATCCCTCCATCATTCCCTGGTAGTGTAACAATTTGTGTAACGCTATTACAGCGCCAGCGACCCGGGTTCAATTCCGGCTGCCGTAAGGAGTTTGTACGTTCTCCCCGTGTCTGCGTGGGTTTCCTCCGGGTGCTCTGGTTTCCTCCCACATTCCAAAGATGTACGGGTTGGGAAGTTGTGGGCGTGCTATGTTGGCGCCGGAAGCATGGTGACACTTGCGGGTTGCCTCCAGAACACTCTACGCAAAAGATGCATCTCACTGTGTGTTTCGATGTACATGTGGCTAATAAAGAAATCTTATCTAACAGTCTCTAAAACGTCACTGTCTTATCTGCTTCTACCACCCTCCTGGCTGACTGTTCCACACACCTACCACTCTCTGTGTAAAAAACTTGTCCCCCCCACCCCTCCCCCCCTTAAACTTTCCCCTTCTCACCTTAAATCCACATTGAAAAAGATTCTGTCTGTCTATCCTATCTATGCCTCTCATAATTTAACAAACTCTATCAGGTGTCCCCTCAGCCTCCAATGCTCCAGAGAAAATGACCCAAGTTTGTCCAGTCTTTCCTTATAGTTTATACCCTCTAATCAAGGCAGCTTCCTGGTAAACCTCCTCTGCATCTTCTGCAGTATCATCATGAACTTCCTATTATGTGAGGATCAGAACTCCACACTGTGGCCTCACCAATGCTTTATGAATTTGTACCATAATCTCCCTGCTGTTATATTCTATGCCCCGGCTAATGAAGACAAGCATCCTGTATTCCTTCTTCACCAGCTTGCCAACATGTGCTGTTTCAGGGATCTTCCGATCTGCACACCAAGATCCCTCTGTTCCAATTTCCTCCAGAAGTACTGATGAGTCATCTGCCATTACTACAAACAAGTTCTTTCCCAGTAAAGTTACATCAGGGTTCAGTGACGGCGACAGATACCTTTCATGGAGGACGTCCATGTCATAGAGACATACAGCATGGAAACAGACCCTTTGACCTCCATTTCCAAGCCGGTCATCAGCCATCCATTTACACCGACCTTGCATTAATCCCATTTTACTCTCCCCACATTCTCATCAACCCCCTCCCCCCAGATTCTACCACTCACCTGCACACTAGGGAAGTGGGGTGCAATTTACTGCAGCCAATTAATCTACCAACCCGCACATCTTTGAAATGTGGGAGGGAACCGGAGCGCCTGGAGGGTGCTCACACAGTTACAGGGAGAACGTGCAAACTCCTCACAGACAGCACCAAGGTCAGGATTGAACTTGGGTCTCCGGAGCTGTGAGGCAGCAGCTCTACCAGCCGTGTCACTTTGCTGTCCTCGACTAGAGTTGGAGTCATAGAGTCAGAGTTGTACAGCACAGAACTAGCCCTTTGGCCCACCGAGCCCATGCTCCCCATCATGCCCATCCACACTAATCCCACTTGCCTGCATTAATTCCATAACCCCCGATGTCTTTCTCATATAAGACCTGTCCAGATGCCCCTTGGATGTTGTCACTCTTCTTGACTCCACCACCTTCTCTGGCAGCTCTTTCCAGATACCAGCTGCTGGGAAAATGTATCTCTCAGATACCTCTTAAACCTCCTCCCTCTCACTTAAAACCTATGCCCTATAGGTTTAGATACCCCTTACCATGAGAAACAGACACTGACTATCTACTCTATCTATGCCTCTCATAATTCTATCATGTCACCTCTCAGCCTCCTTTGCTCCAGGGAAAACAGTCCCAGCCTATCCAATCTCTCCTTATAACTCAAGCCCTCCAATCCAGGCAACAGTCTTCTGAACATTTTCTGCACCTTCTCTCGCTTCACCTTATCTTTTTTTGTAGGGTGGTGACCAGAACTGCACACAATACTCCAAGTGTGGCCTTTTGGTTTCTTATTGTCACATTATTATTGGTTCATTATCGTCACATGTACCGAGGTACAGTGAAAAACTTTGTTTTGCGTGCCATCCATACAGATCATTTCATCACATCAGCACATCGAGGTAGTACAAGGCAATAACAGAATGCAGAATATAGTGTTACAGTTACAGAGAAAGTGCAGTGTAGGCAGACAATAAAGTGCAAGGGCCATGACAAGGTAGATTGTGAGGTCAAGAGTCCATCTTAACATACAAGAGGTCCATTCAATAGTCTTATAACAGTGGGATAGAATCTGTAACAAACAGTACAACTGTAACATAGAACCATAGAACCATACAGCACAAAACAGGCCCTTCGGCCCACCATGTTGTGCTGTCCATCAGACCACCCTCACACTACCTAACCCCTTCCTCCCCCATATCCCTCGATCTCACATTCCTCCATATGCCTATCCAACAAGCTCTTGAACCTGTTCAATGTATCTGTCTCCATCACCACCCCAGGCAGTGCATTCCATGCACCAACCACTCTCTGGGTGAAAAACCTCCCTCTGACATCTCCCCTGAACCGCCCACCCATAACCTTAAAGCCATGACCTCTCGTCTTGAGCATTGGTGCCCTGGGAAGGAGGCGCTGACTGTCTACTCTATCTATTCCTCTCAATATTTTATATACCTCTATCATGTCTCCTCTCATCCTCCTCCTTTCCAGTGAATAAAGCCCCAGCACCTTAAGCCTCTCCTCATATTCAATACTCTCTAATCCAAGCAGCATCCTGGTAAATCTCCTCTGCACCTTCTCCAATGCCTCCACATCCTTCCTATAATGAGGCGACCAGAACTGAACACAATACTCTAAGTGTGGCCTAACTAGAGTTTTGTAAAGCTGCATCATCACCTCGTGGCTCTTAAACTCAATCCCGCGACTTATGAAAGCCAACATCCCATTGGCCTTCTTAACTGCTCTTTCCACCTGTGAGGCAACTTTCAATGAACTGTGAATATGAACCCCCAGATCCCTCTGCTCCTCCACACTGCCAAGTACCTTGCCATTCACCCAGTACTCTGCCCTGGAGTTTGTCCTTCCAAAGTGTACCACCTCACACTTCTCCGGATTGAACTCCATCTGCCACTTGTCAACCCAGCTCTGCATCCTATCAATATCCCTCTGTAAGCTCCGACAGCCCTCCACACTATCCACAACACCGCCTATCTTAGTGTCGTCCACAAACTTACTAACCCAGCCCTCCACTCCCTCATCTAAGTCATCTATAAATATCACAAAAAGTAGAGGTCCCAGAACCGATCCCTGCGGGACACCACTAGTCACTGCCTTCCAATCCGAGGGCACTCCTTCCACCACAACCCTCTGCTTTCTACATGCAAGCCAATTCCTAATCCACACAGCCAAGCTTCCTTGGATCCCTTGACCTCTGACCTTCTGAAGAAGCTTACCATGAGGAACCTTATCAAATGCCTTACTAAAATCCATGTAAACCACATCCACCGCACTGCCCTCATCAATCTTCCTGGTCACCTCCTCAAAGAACTCTATCAGGCTTGTGAGGCAAGATCTTCCCTTCACAAAGCCATGCTGGCTGTCCCTAATCAGTCCATGATTCTCAAGGTGTTCATAAATCCTATCCCTTAGAATCCTTTCTAACAGCTTACCCACCACAGACGTGAGACTCACCGGTCTATAATTCCGTGGCCTATCCCTATTACCTTTTTTGAACAAGGAGACAACATTCGCAACCCTCCAATCCTCCGGCACCACCCCCGTAGACGAGGACTCAAAGATCCTTACCAGCGGTTCAGCAATCTCCTCCCTAGCCTTTCGAAGCAGCCTGGGGAAAATCCCATCAGGCCCCAGAGATTTATCTGTTTTAATATTATTTAACAACTTCAACACATCTTCCATGGGGAGTCAATTACAACCTTGCCCATGCTCTGTGGCTCCACACACCGATTACCATAGTGATCTGTTAGGGGGCCTACTTTCTCCCTAGCTACCCTTTTACTCTTAATATACATAGAATCTTTTATGTTACGGACTCAGTGAAAGTCCCTTTAAGATAGAGAGTGTGTGTGTATGTGTGTGTGGGGCGTGCTTACGTCAATAGAAGATAAAGGACGTAATGACGTTGTTGAAGAAGAAGAAGAAGAGAGAGAGAGAAGGGAGAGAGACACCAGCCTGCTTGTTTTCTCTATCGATGGGTGAGAAACAATAACTGTGTTTGCCACTGAAATCCATGTATGGAAGTTGGAAGTAATCCGGTGGAGTTCACTTTGTTGCTGACCTGTAGAAGGAAACAGGTATTTGTGTGTGGACGACCACGGTTCGGATGCTTTTCGGGGTGAGGAAGTCACTACCGAGTAAACACTGAAGTGTCGTTTGGGTTTCATCGTGGAACATTTGGGTTTCGTATGTACTCTCTCTATGTTTTTCTACATCTACATCTTATCTTCAGACAACGGTGGTTGTTGAAGAAGCCCTTGCTCATGTTTCACCTTATGGCTTGCGGAACTGAACTTTAAGAACCATTCCGGAACTGGAAGTTTTGGACTTTGTCACACACACACACGAAGAGTTTAGGTTTGGGGTTAACGTTCGAGGTTTAACATTCTTGAATTCTAACATACTAACATTTTTACTTTTATTTTACGTATTATCATAAGTAGTGATTAATAAAATAGTTTTTAACACTGAATCATGCTCAGTGTGTTTCTTTTGTTGCTGGTTCGTGACATTTAGCATTCTCCTTTAGCTTATCTGCCTGGGACATCTCATGGCCCCTTTTTGCCCTCCTAATTTCCTTCCTAAATGTACTGCTCCATCCGTTATACTCCTCTGGAGACTAACTTGATCACAGATGCCTAAACCTGACATATGTCTTCTTTTTCCTGATTTGACCCTCAACATCATTTGTCAACCAAGTTTCCCAGATTATGCAGGTTTGCCCTTCACTCTGACAGGAACACATTGGCTCTGAACTCTTCCTTTCTGACTTTTAAAAGCTTCCCACTTGCCAGGTGTCCCTTTATCTGCAAACAATCTCTCCCAATAAAACTTTTGAGAGTTCCTGTTGAATGCTATCAAAATGAGCCTTTCTCCAATTTGTCTTGAGAACCAGTCCCATCTTTTTCTGTGACAATCTTGAAACTACTGAAGTTATTACTGGCATCTTTACTTTCATAGGAGGTTAAGGACATACAGCTTGTCACTGAACACTTTAACAAACTTCTACAGATGCACTGTTGAACGTATCCTGACTGGTTGCATCATTGTCTGGTACGCAATACGAATGTACAGGAAGGTAAGAAGCTGCAGAGAGTAGTGGAGTCTGCCCAATACATCATGGACACATTGCTTGCCACCATTGGTACTATCTACAGGAGGTGCTTCCTCAAGAAGGCAACATCCATTATCACCATGCCAACTCCAGCCTCCCAGACAACCTCGACCCACTGCAATTATGCCCACTGCATGAATAGGTTGCTCTTCAGTCTCACCAGAGAAAACAACCCAAATTTCACTCCACCATTCTGTCCAAACAATAGAAATCTCATTGTTGAATCATTGTGGAATTGTCTTCAAAGTTTTCACTTTGGTTAAGTTGGACAATATTTCAAATCAATGGTTTGCTTCACTGGAAGAGGACTTCCTTTTTAACCAAAAAGCCTTTCACTTCTTCTGATCGACTGTGGTTCAGTATCACTACAACCTCTTGAAGGTTGTGAGTCTCAGGACTTGAGGCTGGTCTTCCAATACAGGACAAGGGGAGTGCTTCACTGTCAGAGGACGCTTCTGCTCTTCCAGGAGGGTTTAAAAGATCCCATGGCACTTATTATTTGCAACACAGAGGAAGGCAATTCAACCTATTGAATCTATTCTGGTTCCACGCAGAGCAATCTTATCAGTCCAATTTCCCCTTGTTATGATTTCCTGTAGTCTTGCAAGTTATTCTCTCTTATAGTTCCTCTTGGATTCATTTGCTTCTTGTCTGGACTAAGGGGTAACATACAAGAGCTAATTAACCTCCCAGCACATCTTTGGAATGTGGAGGAAACTGGAGCACCCGGGGAAAATCTATAAGATTCACAGGGAAAATTCACAAGGGACTATGTGGGAGGGAAAGGTTAGATAGATCTTAGAGCAGGATAAAATGTCAGCACAACATTGTGGGCCGAACGGCCTGTACCGTGCTGTAATGTTCTATGTTCTGTAATGTACAAACTCTACACTGAGGGAGCCAGAGGTCAGGATCAAACCCGAGTCCCCGGAGCTGTTAAGACACAAAAGACGCAGATGCTGGAATCTGGAGCAACACAGAAAAAGCTGGAGGAACTCAGAGGGTCAGGCAGCATCTATGGAGGGAAATGGACAGTCAATGTTTCGGGTTGAGTCCAGATGAAGGGTCTCGACCTGAAACTTCGACTGTTCATTTCTCTCTGTAGATGTTGCCCGACCTGCTGAGTTCCTCCAGCTTTTTCTGTGTTGCCCTGGAGCTGTGAGTCAGCTGTGATGCTATGGAACCCCAACTATTTGAAGGAAAGCAGCAAGACTCTCTCATTAACCTCAACCAACATCACTAAAACAGATGGGTTATTGGGAACCTTTAAGTGAAAGCTTGCTGTATGTAAACTGGTGCTCAATTTTCCTACATTGCAATGGCAACTCCAGTTTAAAAAGCCTTTTATTGACTGCAATGCAATGTCATGATAGGCAAAGCTCTTTCTTTCTATACTCTGTTCTTCTGGGATTAAAGTCCAGCATTCTAGAGAGAAGTTTACATTTGCTAGATGACTGTTTGAATTAAGTCTCCAAATCCCTTTCTTTATCTTTCCAACCTCGGTTCCCACAGTGCCTTCAATTTTCCTGGCTCACAGGAGCAGGTCAACTTGCAGAATATTCTCCTCCCTAGCTCGGAGCATGGAAGCACATCTTTTATCTTCACTTCTACTTTTGCTTAGATCTGCAAGCTCAGCCGAGAGTGTCGTGTTCCTGTTGAAGTTTCTTCCTCACCTTCTTGTTTTCACGGCTGAATGCCAGTTTTCAGAAGAAGGTCAATTGCTTTTGAACTAAAACCTGTCTTTGTTCATCAGTGTGTGTTAGAGCACACAGTACAACATTTACCTCCAAAGCTGTTGTACGGAAGCTTGAGAACAAAAATCCACATTTACTTTTCAGTCCATTTACTGAAGAGGAGCTGTACTGTTGGTGGTACTGATGATAAGCACCTCTTGTAAGAATAGTAAAGAATTCTTGTTTTTAACCAATATTTATACCTCCATGAATGTCACTGATAATGTCGTCTTTGTCACATTATTGCTTGGGAGCTTGCTATGCATAAATTAGCCAATGTGCTTCTCCAATTACACCAGTGAGTAGTCTTCAAAACCACACCATTGGTCGTGAACTGTCTGGACAGTCCTTAGGTCATGAAAGGTGCGAAAGAAATGTTGGTCTTTCTTGGTTATGGTTAACCACATAGTGAGAACATGTGATAAATGTGCCCATCTTATTTGCCTACCATCTGTTGAAAATGAATAACACTTTAGAACATTGTGCATTAGCTGATTAAATTTACTTGGAATGCAAAGTAAAATTACAAAGCAAAGTGCTAAATCTGAATCACACCACAGGAGGTTAATATTTTCTGGAAGAGACTTTTTGGCAATGGGTTATCTTACATGGTAGTGCTACTTAGCTTTAATAAAACCGGTACATTGACAGTTTATACATCTTGGGACATGAGATATGAATACTGGACATTTCTTTGTCAATTTTACTCAGACATGTTTTAAACATTTTTAATTAATGTTCCCAGTGATGCTACAACCAGAAAGAAATTGTCCATTTCTCTGAGAGACTATCACCTGTGAACGTATTCCTTTGACAAAAGAATTTGTTTTATCAGAGAGAAAGTTTGACTCCAACTTTACAGTTTAATGGTTACCTCTACTATTGACTTAATTTCACAGTTAGGATGCAAATCATTCTTTTTTTCATAGAATAGAACAGTTACAGCACAATACAGGCCCTTCGGCCCACAATGTTGTGCTGACCTTTAAACCTCGCCTAAGACTATCTAACCCCTTCCTCCCACATATCCCTCTATCTTAAATTCTTCCATATACTTATCTAGTAACCTCTTAAATTTGACCAATGTACCTGCCTCCACCACCGCCCCAGGGAGCGCAATCCATGCCCCAACCACTCTCTGGGTAAAAAACCTTCCTCTGATATCTCCCTTGAACTTCCCACCCATTACTTTAAAGCCATGCCCTCTTGTATGGAGCATTGATGCCCTGGGAAAGAGGCGCTGGCTGTCCACTCTATCTATTCCTCTTAATATTTTGTACACCTCTATCATGTCTCCTCTCATCCTCCATCTCTGCAGAGAGTAAAGCCCTAGCTCCCTTAGTCTCTCCTTATAATGCATTCTCTCTAAACCAGGCAGCAGCCTGATAAATCTCCTCTGCACCCTTTCCAACGCTTCCACATCCTTCCTATAATGAGGCAACCAGAACTGGACACAGTACTCTAAGTGTGGTCTAACCAGAGTTTTATAGACCTGCATTATTACCTTGTGGCTCTTAAACTCGATCCCTCGACTTATGAAAGCTAACATCCCATAAGCCTTCTTAACTACCCTATCCACCTGTGAGGCAACTTTCAGGGATCTGTGGATATGGACCCCTGGAGTTCTAAAGTTAGTTTCACCACCATTAAAATAATAGTATAAACCATAAAACAAAATCACTGCAGATATTAGAAATCTGAAACAAAATCACAAATTGCCAGTAACATGTCCAGGAGCATCTGTGGTGTACATCGAAACACACAGTGAAATGCATCTTTTGCGTAGAGTGTTCTGGGGGCAGCCCGCAAGAGTCGCCACACTTCTGGCACCAACATAGCATGCCATGTATTTCACTGTGTGATTCGATGTACATGTCACTAATAAAGATCTTATCTTATCTTAGGAATGTGGGAGGAAACTGGAGCATCCGGATGAAACCCACACAGACACGGGGAGAACGTACAAACTCCTTACAGCCAGCGGCGGGAATTGAACCCGGGTTGCTGGTGCTGTAATAGCGTTACACTACCCGTTACACTACCGTGCCTGCCCAAAACACATGCCTCTCCCTCAGGAGCGACAAAAGTTTGGTTCGAGGGATGACCTTCAGTAGATCGCAGCAAGGTAGCTGCTCTTTTCATCATTGTTTTGATTCCAACCAGTGAGAACCCAAACAAAATGTGGAACCTTCACACCAGAGACGTCATGGATTGAACACTCTGCCTTTGGATCTGGTTATTTTTGAATCTGCAGGTTCTTTCAGGAGTACAAGAATGAGTTGAAAACAACTTGGTGCTTCACAAAGCTTTATTGGAAAAGTTTAAAACAAAGAAACAGTCACAGAGCACATGGCACTAGCTTTACTACTAGGAGATGAGCCGAGACAAAAGGAACAAAAAATGAGCTAGGGCCGGGGGGGGGGGAAAGGGAGCAAGAGAGTGATTAACAAAAAAAAACACCTTTTATACCAGAGATAAGAGGTACTCCTTAGCTAACAATAATCCAATCAGAAAACATATTAGATATCTGTGGCAAAACCATGAGAAAACATGTATTCACCTGATGGACGAATCTATAAGCTAGGAAGTGGCCATTCCTTGTGCAGCCACTTGAGGTGTATTAAATACTATACATGTTAAAAACTACTTAAAACAGTCGAGTCCAACACTGCCTTCTGTCAGGAAGCAGGATTCAGTCAAATCCCTTATTTTCTGATCATCTCCTGATCTGTATTCTTCTGAAATAGCTGCTCTGCTCTAACTCTGGTCTTTTACTCATCTGAATCCTTCCATTACTGGCAGCCTTACATTCAACTCTCTCTGCAATACAAGCTATGGAATTTCTCTCTTTCTTCCTTCCCCGTTATCAGCTTACTCAATCAATCTCTCTATTGATCAACACACAATCTGCTGGAGGGACTCAACGGGTCGAGCAGCATCTGTAGGAGAAAAGGACTTGTCAACGCTTTGGATCGAGACCCTGCATCAGGACAGAGAGGAGAGGCGAGCGGAAATGGGTGCACCCCTCGCCCCCCTCTTTATGCCAGATATCTTCCTTCTCCACTCTTATCCCTGACGCAGGTTCTCGACTCGAAACATCAGCAATTCCTCTCCCCACAGATGCTGCTCAACCTGCTGAGTTCCTCCAGCAGTTTGTTTTTTGCTCCAGATTCCAACATCTACGGTCTCTTGTGTCTCGCTACTGATCACCTGCAATAAAGCATCTTACATGACTTGTATGGATCTCCCATTGAATAACACGTGTGAAAAGCCTTGCTCCATTTTGTTATGTTAAAGATGCTGCAATAAACAGATTATTGTTATTGCACTGGATATATATTCCAAAAGAAAAGGCTTCCAGGTCAATGTGATAGAAGTAAAGGAATGGGACAAATTGGTCAGTTCTTGCAAATTGCCAACATTAATTCCATAGCCCATTTAAATCATTGCAAAGTTGCACATAATAAACAGAGAAAAAAAAGCAGGAAGTAATTATTTTAACTACAAAAGGTTTTAAATGTTCACATTTAAAGATGGGTATCCAAAAAATATGTACTGTATAAAGTAATAAATGCTTCAAATATTTCCTTTTTTATAAAGCTATTACTAAATGGCTTAGCCCCTGGATTTTACGGTACCTTTCGATTTCATGTGTAATTGGTTCCTTTTTAAAAATTCTCTTTCTAGGATGTGGACATCAATGGCATTTATTACCCCTTGCAACTTGCCCTCTTGAAGTTGGTGGAAATCTATTTCCTTAACTGTTACTGCCCTGAAGTTGATTGAGTTTTGCAGCAGTTTTGATTCAACTGAATGGTGTGTTAGACAAGTTGTTAAGGGAGTTAATGGTCAGATACCTTGCCATGTTACTGGAACTTACAGCAGATTTCCTTCCACAAAAAAAATTCCCAAACCAAATGTGCTTTTATGTCTGTTTGGTAGTTTTATGTTCACTATTATTAATCCCAACTTTTAGTTTCTGATTAATTTAATTAGTAATTGGTTTATTATTGTCATGTGTACAGAGGTACAATGAAAAACTTTATTCTGCATGCCATCCATACAGATCATTCCAAAAAGAAGTACATCAAAGTAGTACAAAGTGAAAAGCAATAACAGAATTCAGAATATAGTGTTACAGTTACAGAACAAGTGCAGTGCAGGCAGACAAATAAAGTTCAAGGGCCATGATGAGGTAGATTGAGAGATCAAGAGTTCATCTTTATCATACAAGAAGTCTGTTCAAGAGTCTTACAGCAGCGGGATAGAAGCTGTTCTTGAGCCTGGTGGTATGTGCTCTCAAAAGCTTTTGTATCTTCTACCTGATGAAAGGGGGGGGGGGGGGGGGGGGGGAGGGGTCTTTGATTATATTGACTGCTTTCCCAAGGCAGCGGGAAGTGTAGAGTCCATGGAGGGGAGACTGGTTTACTGAATTATCAGTCCTGGTGTTTGAATACAAGACCAGTAATACTATGTTATCATGCTCATTTAATCTCAAGGTATGAAGATCAAGCTGGTAAAAGGAAGTTTTAGTCCATGGTTGTTTGTTTAGAAGTAATAAACTGAAAATTAATACCATGTGTAATTCTTTCAAATATTGATGATAATCTTGTTACTTAAAAATTGGGCTGTGGAAGCTAAACATTTGATGCCCTTGAACATAATGCCTCTCACTTCTATTTTAATCTAAAATTTTCTGTAACAGAATAAACCCTCAGGCAAAAGTGATGAGTGAAGAATCTGTGCACTCTAACCTCGGCTGGCGATGCTTTCCAATTGCCCATTCCCTCAAATGCTTGCTCCTTGGACCTTGGACCATCTCTCCTCAATCCGATACACCCCCACCTTTAGATCTCCCAGTTAGACTACCACCCTCTAAGATAGTCTCAGAATCTCAAGGAAATAATAATTAATATCCTGACCACCATTGTGGGTAATCCAGATGAAAAATCATAGTAGCTTAAAATGAATTTACATGTGTCTTTTCTCCACTTCCTTTGAATATTTTCTTTTATTGGTTGTAACTATATTGAAGATGCTGGAAGTGCACTTTGAGGCAATAGGTCATAAGTTGAGGTCTCCAAGGTTCCATACAATCTGACTCGGGACTTCTACTCCCAAATGGTCCACACTGTATCCCCAGTGCCTTCTGTACAAAGTGTGAACTATCTGTGGATCCTTCCCTGTGTTTGAGCACTAGCTCTATTATGATAGCTCTGAATATTCAAACACTGAGCTCTATGTAAGATGTCATTTTTATTGTGGTCACCCATCCACTGGAGGGCATTGATAATAATAGGATCCCAATGCATGGTTTCCCCATATGGATCTTATTGCGCCTTCACAACACAGGTATTTTTAAAATTCTGACTCCAGTAACTGCAAACTTATTTATGCTTATAGAGTCATCGAGTCATATAGTATGGAAACAGGCCCTTTGGCCCAAATCATTCATGCTGAACAAGATTTTTAAGACTTCTTTATTGGTCACATGTACATCAAAACACACAGTGAAATGCATCTTTGCATAGAATGTTCTGGGGGCAGCCCGAAAGTGTCGCCATGCTTTTGGGGCCAACAGAGCATGCCCACAACTTCCCAACCTGTACGTCTTTGGAATGTAGAAGGAAACCGGAGCACCTGGAGGAAACCCATGCAGACACAGGGAGAACGTACAAACTCCTTACAGGCAGAGGGCGGAATTGAACCTGGGTCGCTGGTGCTGTAATAGTGTTACACTAACCGCTACACTACTGTGCCTGCCCATTGATGTCCATTGAAGCCAGTCCCATTTGCCTGTGTTTGGCCCATATCCCTCTAAACCTTTCCTATCCATGTACCTGCCCAAATGTCTTTTAAATGTTGCTGTTGTACCTGCCTCAACCACTTTCCTCTGGCAGCTTATTCCATATGTATATCACTCTCTGGGTGAAAAAGCTGCCCCTCAAGCTCCTATTAAATCTCTCCCCTCTCACCTTAAACCTAGGCCCTCTAGTTCTTGATTCCCCAACCCTGGGAAAAAGACTGTGTGCCTTCACCTTATCTATGCCCCTTATGACTTTATACACCTCTATAAGATCACCCTTCAGTCTCCAATGCTCCAAGGAATAAAGTCCTAGCCTGCTCAACCTCTCCATATAATCCAGTCCCTCAAGTCCATGCAACATCCTCATAAATCTTTCCTGCACTCTTTCCAGCTCAATGGCATCTTTCCTATAGCAGGGTGACAATAGTCCATGGTCGAGAGGGTTGAGGGCTTCCTCGGAGTGAAAATCAAAGACAGCCTGTCCTGGTCCAATTGCGTAGATGCCAATGGTAAAGAAAGCTCACCGGCGCCTCTACTTCCTCAGGAGACTAAAGAAATTTTGCATGTCCCCTTTGACCCTCACCAATTTTTATCGATACACCATGGAAAAGATCCTATCTGGATGCATCATGGTTTGGTACGGCAACTGCTCTGCCTGTAACCGCAAGAAACTGAAGAGATTTGTGGACACAGCTCAGCACATCACAGAAATCAGCCTCCCCTCTGTGGACTCTGTCTACACTTCTCGCTGTCTCTGTAAAGCAGCCAACATAATCAAAGACCCCATCCTCCCCAGACATTCTCTCTTCTCCCATTGGACAGAAGATAAAAAAGCCTGAAAGCACGTACCACCAGGCTCAAGGACAAGAACATAGAACATTACAGCACAGTACAGGCCCTTCAGCCCACAATGTTGTGCCAACATTTTATCCTGCTCTAGGATCTATCTAACCCTCCCCTCCCACATAGCCCTCTGTTTCTCTATAATTCACGTGTCTAAGAGTCTCTTAAATGTCCCAATGTTCTTGTCCCTAATGTATCTGCCTCCAGCACCTCTGCCGGCAGTGCGTTCCATGCACCCACCACTTTATGTGTAAAAAACTTACCCCTGACATCCCACCTATATCCTCCAATCACCTTAAAATTATGCCACCTCGTGTTAGCATCGTCGCCCTGGGAAAAATTCTCTGACAGTCTACTCAGTCTATGCCTCTTATCATCTTGTACACCTCTATCAAGTCACCTCTCATCCTCCTATTCTCCAAAGGGAAAAGCCCTAGCTCACTCAACCTATCCTCATAAGACATGCTCTCCAATCCAGGCAGCATCCTGGTAAATCTCCTCTGCATCCTCTCTAAAGCTTCCACATCCTTTCTATAATGAGGCGACCAGAACTGAACACAGTACTCCGTGTGGTCTACAGCTTCTATTCCGCTGTTATAAGACTATTGAATGGTTCCCTAGTATGATAAGATGGACTCTTGACTTCACAGTCTACCTCGTTATGACCTTGCACCTTATTGTCTACCTGCACTGCACTTTCTCTGTGGCTCTGACACTTTATTCTGCATTCTGTTATTGTTTTGCCTTGTACTACCTCAATGCACTGTTGTAATGAATTGATCTGTATGAACGGTATGCAAGATAAGTTTTTCACTGTACCTTGGTACATGTGACAATAATAAACCAATTCCAATTCCAACTAACATCTTGTACAAATGCAACATAATATTGCAATTTTATAGTGCCCTGACTGATGAAGGCCAGTGTGCTAAAAGCCTTCTTCACCATCCTGTGACACCACTTTCAGGGAAACCTCTTCATTCTCTTCCTTTCATTCTTATTAGGACTTTAAATACATGCCTAATTTCCTGCCGACTGGTTCTCTTCAGCGTAAATAGGCTCCAATTTCTCTTCAGAGCTCAAGGGTTTGAGCTCTAATGGTAGCTTCCTCCAATGCCCATCAACCTCGCTGCAGTGATGTGACTGGTATTTCAGGTGAGATTGGACTCGGTCTGTGAATCAACTCATTGTCCCTCCTGGGACATTCGCTCGGGGATAAATGGAAAACATGGCAATATGCACCTCCTGCTGAATTAGACCAAATAAATTTGCTCATTTTCTCTCAATCAATCTACAAATGATTTTTAATAGGGGGCATCATCTGTACTTAATTGTAAGTTAAGCAATTATTGAAGTAAAGCACAGATCCTATTTGCATGGTTACACAGCCTTGCTGAGGTTTTTCCAGCAATCAGTTTATATCATTCATAATATTCCGTTGGCAGGATTGAGTCTCAGCTGCTGAATTTTAGTGGAAAATTGCTTCCTGGAAGCATGCCACAGCAAGCAGGCGTTAAACTATTTACATACTTTGTAGACCACTAAACAGCTTTCAACAGAATTACAGAAGGCTTCAGTGCCTGTTATTTACTCTCAAATGGAATAATCACCACAGATTGTGCTGAAAATGGCATTGCATTGTGACACCGACAACCTCCTTCACTTCACGCAGCAACAGCAAGAAGAAATATCATCATGTCTTGAAGAAGGGATGTTCCCACGCCAAGATTTCACTGCTTAAACAAGGAAGGTCACAGCATCCTTTGTGTAGAAGCTGAACAACCAGCAATGCCAGGCCTCTGCGAGGATCTGAAGGAGGACTTTGAATCCAACACTGTTTAAAATGACTCTCTGCCCATTGCTAAAAAAGGTCACACCAGATTGATTGGCTTGTTTCAGATGACAGTGGGTAGATGCATAAATTGGCATCAACAAGGCACTTTGCTGTTCTGTGTTTCAGGTGATTGATGCAGCTTTCAGGCAGAGAGACCCTAATATTTGTTCTTTCAATCAGGAAATCTGAAACAGTCTGTCATAAAAGTGTCCCTATTCTAAATGTCCTTGGGCCAATAAATGCAGGTCCCAGATGACAGATCCTTACCACAAGCAGTTACTTGTCGAGTCTCTTTTACGCTCACCAACTTTTATCAATGCACCATAGAAAGCATCCTATCTGGATGCATCACGGATTGGTATGGCAGCTGCTCTGCCCAGGACTGCAAGAAACTGCAGAGAGTTGTGGACACAGCCCAGCGCATCACGGACACCAGCCTCCCCTCCTTGGACTCTGTCTATACCTCTCGCTGTCTTGGTGAAGCAGCCAGCATAATCAAAGACCCCAACCACCCGGGACATTCTCCGTTCTCTCCTCTTCCATCAGGTAAAAGATACAAGAGCCTGAGGGCACGTACCACTAGACTTAGGGACAGCTTCTATCCCACTGTGATAAGACTATTGAACGGTTCCCTTATACGATGAGATGGACTATGATCTCATGATCTACCTTGTTGTGAGCTTGCACCTTATTGCACTGCAATTTCTCTGTAGCTGTGATACTTTACTCTGCACTTTGTTTTTACCTGTACTACATCAATGCACTCTGTACTAACCTAATGTAACTGCACTGTGTAATGATTTGACCTGTACGATCAGTATGCAGACAAGATTTTCACTGTACCTCGGTACAAGTGACAATAATAAACCAATACCTTCAAGGTAGTTTACCACAAGTGGAAAGTTATGGTGAACCTTTGTCAAGAAAGGAACCGGAATTGGAATTAGTTTATTGTTGTCACATATACTGAGATACAGTGAAAAGGTTTTGTTTGCATTGCTATCCAGGCAGATCATTCCATAAATAAGTACATCGAGGTAGTAAAAATGAAAAACAGAACGCAGAATATAATGTTACAGTTACAGTGAAGGTGCAGTGCAGGAAGACAAATAAAGTGCAAGAGCCACAACCGGGTAAATTGGGAGATCAAGAGTTCATCTTTCAGCACGAGAGGTCCGTTCAAGAGTCTGATAACAGTGGGATAGAAGCTGTCCTTGAGCTTGGTAGTATGTGCTCATGTGGCTAGGCCTCAGCTTGGGAATTGTATCTGATTCTGGGAACTGCCCTTTTTTCCTTGAGAGGGTGCACAGGACATTTCCTAGAATGGAAAGAGTGGGGGATTTCAGTAAAGGAAGAGCTATAGCTGTTCCTCTTCAAGCACAGAAGAATGGCACAGTGACATGGTTCGTAGATCCGCTGCTTCACAGCTTCAGCGACCCAGGTTCGATCCTGACCTCGGGTGCTGTCTGTGTGGGGTTTGCACGTTCTCCCTGTGACCACGTGGGTTTCCTCCCACATCCCAAAATGTGCAGGTTGTCAGGTTAGTTGGTCACTCAGAATTGCCCCCAAATATGGCGATGAGTGATAGAATCTGGTGTGGAGGGGGCGGAATTTGAGGGGAATATAAAGAGAATAAAATGGAATCAATGTAGGATAAGTGTAAATGGGTGCTTTATCATCAACATGGATTTGATGAGCTGAAGGGCCTAGTTCTGTGTAGTGTGACTCTGACTTCAATAGTGTTATAAGACTATTGAAAGGTTCCCTAGTACAATAAGATGGACCCTTGACCTCACAATCTACCTCATTTTGACCTTGCACCTAATTGTCTGCCTGCACTGAACTTTCTCTGTAACTGTAACACTTTCTTCTGCATTCTGTTATTGCTTTAGCTTGGACTACCTCAATGAACTGTGTAATGAATTGATCTATATGGATGGTATGCAAGACAATTTTTTCACTGTACCTCAGTATTTGTGACAACAATAAACCAATTCCAATAGTCAATGACTAAAATGAAGCGAAGATGGGATTGAGATATGCAATGCATGAAGATTATTGATAAAAAGATCAAGTCATCGTGTCATAGAATCATACAGCATGGAAGCAGGCCCTTCGGCCCAACTTGTCCATCCTAAACTAGTCCCATAGGTATAGGGAGAAGCTGCTTCCTTTGTGTGGATGTTTGTTAACAACAGGACACTGATTCAAGGTAACTGAGAAAAGCACCAGAGGAGATGATGAAAATGGTTTTCTTGACACACAAGATGCTGTGATCCAGAGCCTGAATTGGTGGTGGAAGCAGATTCAAGAGGAATTTACAAAAGTAAGTTGGCTAATGACTTGAAAAGGAAAATTTTGTGGGGCTATTTGTAAAGAACAGGAGAGTGGAATGTTATGGACTCAGTGAAAGTCCCTTTAAGATAGAGAGTGTGTGTGTATGTGTGTGTGGGGCGTGCTTACGTCAATAGAAGATAAAGGACGTAATGACGTTGTTGAAGAAGTCAGAAGAAGAAGAAGAAAGAGAGAGAGAGAAGGGAGAGAGACACCAGCCTGCTTGTTTTTCTCTATCGATGGATGAGAAACAATAACTGTGTTTGCCACTGAAATCCATGTATGGAAGTTGGAAGTAATCCGGTGGAGTTCACTTTGTTGCTGACCTGTAGAAGGAAACAGGTATTTGTGTGTGGACGACCACGGTTCGGATGCTTTTCGGGGTGAGCAAGTCACTACCGAGTAAACACTGAAGTGTCGTTTGGGTTCCATCGTGGAACATTTGGATTTCGTATGTACTCTCTCTATGTTTTTCTACATCTACATCTTATCTTCAGACAACGGTGGTTGTTGAAGAAGCCCTTGCTCATGTTTCACCTTATGGCTTGCGGAACTGAACTTTAAGAACCATTCAGGAACTGGGAGTTTTGGACTTTGTCACACACACACACAAAGAGTTTAGTTTTGGGGTTAACGTTCGAGGTTTAACATTCTTGAATTCTAACATACTAACATTTTTACTTTTATTTTACGTATTATCATAAGTAGTGATTAATAAAATAGTTTTTAACACTGAATCATGCTCAGTGTGTTTCTTTTGTTGCTGGTTCGTGACAGGAATTAAATGCATATCTATCCCAAAGGGCTTGCACCAGCATAGTGGGATGCATGGCCTCTTTCTGCACCAGATCACTTCTTATGCTACGCCATGATCCTTTTTATTTTGAGTTTATTTTGGAAAGGCAGAGCCACAGGTAGGTGTCCACCCTGGGAAGTGCCTTGCTTGGCCAGTGTTAGTGGGACAGATAGATGCAAAGTGAATCTAAGCTTCCACTTCACTCTTTTTGGAAATTACTATTGCCTGTACAGGACAAAAAAACAGCAGCTTCTGGGGAAGTGTCAACACCAGGAGCTTGTCCTTTAGCTATTCAACAAGAGCTCCCTCTTTCTCCTCATGGCAATCCAGCTGCAGGCATGGCTAGCTAATGACAGTGATGAGCCTGCCTTCACCTCTATTAACGCCAAATTCAGCACAGCATTCGTGCCAATGATCTTGCAGAGAACTTAAGTGACAAGCAATGTCAAACTGTCCACTCTTCCTGAATGAAGGATTCCATGATTCGAGGGAGCACGGGGCTCCTTTCTTCATTCACTCATGGGATATTTGCAAGTCAGTGCCTCGATCCAGCTTTCCCTTAAAGAGTGAACACATTGGCCCATCCACGTATTCGGCCCTCGACGGGACATGCGGAGTCAATGTCTGAATAGGTTGGTTAAATACGCAAACAAGATTGAGAGTGAGACTTTCGAACTAACGGCTCAGAAGGGAGATGCTACCTGCAACAATGGTGCAGACTTCCTCAAGCAAGTCGCAGGGGATGAATGGGGAATTGCCCTGTCCTCTCCTACAACCAACGGATCCCAGCAACGGCCACTGTTTGCTGGCTCCGCACCACACAGTCAAAACCTGTTGAATAAAGTGGAAGCGCTTTGATAAAATGTACAGCTTTGATTTGCTGCTGCAAGCTTGGTGAAAGGCTGTGTGATGGATCACACAGCGCAAACCTGCAGTCGTCTTCTTTGCCACAAGGCTGCTGTGTCTTACTGTCAAGAAGCCGTATCCATCATTGCAAGTCCCATGGCAATGTGACACAGCCTCAGTGAAAAGCTTGAACTCAAGACAAAGCTATCCAACAGATGACAAATTTCCTCAGCAACACCCTGAATAGGGAGCAATTGGCAAAGAGTACTCCTGCTGCATACTGAACAGACAAAAGTCCCGACACGACTGATGGCAACTTTACCAACTGCCATCCAGAATGTTCAGACCCTCCATCTCCAACTCACCATGATGGCAGTGTGCAAAACCTCTAATGCAGCAGCTCATCAAGTTTTTAGAACCATAGAACCACAGAACAATACAGCACAATACAGGCCCTTCAGCCCACCATGTTGTGCCACCCTTCAAACCACACCTAAGACTATCTAACCCCTTCCTCCCACATATCCCTCTATCTTAAATTCCTTCATATTCTTATCTAACAATCTCTCGAACTTGTCCAATGTATCAGCCTCCACCACCACACCAGGTAGCGCATTCCATGCACCAACCACTCTCTGGGTGAAAAACCTCCCTCTGACATCACCCCACCCACAACCTTAAAGTCATGTCCTCTTGTTTTGAGCATTGGTGCCCTGGGAAAGAGGCACTGGCTGTCCACTCTATCTATTCCTCTCAATATCTTGTATACCTCTATCATGTCTCCCCTCATCCTCCTTCTCTCCAATGAGAACAGCCCTAGCTCCTTTAGTCTCTCCTCATAATCCATACTCTCCAATCCAGGCAGCATCCTGGTAAATCTCCTCTGCACTCTTTCCAACGCCTCCACATCCTTCCTATAATGAGGCAACCAGAACTGGACACATTACTCTAAGTGTGGCCTAACCAGAGTTTTGTAAAGCTGCATCATCACTTCGTGGCTCTTAAACTCGATCCCCCGACTTATGAAAGCTAACATCCCATAAGCTTTCTTAACTACCCTATCTACCTGTGAGGCGACTTTCAGTGATCTGTGGATATGAACCCCCAGATCCCTCTGCTCCTCCACACTGCCCAGAATCCTGCCATTTACCCTGTACTCTGCCTTGGAGTCTGTCCTTCCAAAGTTTACCACCTCACATTTCTCTGGATTGAACTCCATCTGCCACTTCTCAGCCCAGCTCTGCATCCTATCAATATCCCTCTGTAAACTTCGACAACCCTCCACACTATCCACAACACCACCAATCTTTGTGTCACCTGCAAACTTGCGAACCCAGCCTTCCACCCCCTCATCTAAGTCGTTAATAAATATCACAAAAAGTAGAGGTCCCAGAACTGATCTCTGTGGGACACCACTAGTCACAGCCCTCCAATCCGAATGCACTCCCTCCACCGCAACCCTCTGTTTTCTACAGGCAAGCCAATTCTGAATCCACACGGCCAAGCGTCCCTGGATCCCTTGGCCTCTGACCTTCTGAAGAAGCCTACCATGTGGAACCTTGTCAAACACCTTACTAAAATCCATGTAGACCACATCCACTGCACTACCCTCATCAATCTTCCTGGTCACCTCCTCAAAGAACCCTATCAGGCTTGTGAGGCAAGATCTTCCCTTCACAAAGCCATGCTGGCTGTCCCTGATCAGTCCACAATTCCCTAACCACACAGACGTAAGGCTCACCGGCCTGTAATTCCCTGGACTATCCCTACTAACTTTCTTGAATAAGGGGACAACATTCGTCACCCTCCAATCCTCCAGGACCATCCCTGTGGACAACGAGGACTCAAAGATCCTAACCAACGGTTCAGCAATCTCCTCCCTCGCCTCACGAAGCAGCCTGGGGAATATTCCGTCAGGACCCGGGGACATATCTGTCCTAATATTTTCTAACAACTCCAACACATCCTCTCTCTTAATATCCACATACTCTTGAGCATTACCCTCACCAACACTGTCCTCAGCATCATCAAGACCCCTCTCCTTGGTGAATACTGAAGATAAGTATTCATTGAGAACTTCACCCACTTCCACAGCTTCCAGGCACATCCTCCCACCTTTGTCTTTAATCGGACCTACCTTTACCCTAGCCGTCCTTCTGCTCTTCACATACGAGAAAAAAGCCTTGGGATTCTCCTTAACCCTATTTGCCAAAGCCTTTTCATGTCCTCTTCTTGCTTTCCTCAGCCCTTTCTTAAGTTCCTTCCCTGCTACTCTATATTCCTCACGAGCCCTGTCCGATCCTTGCTGCTAACACCTTATGTATGCTGCCTTCTTCTTCCTAACTAGTTGTTCCACCTCTCTCGTGACCCACAGTTCCTTCACCCTACCATTCCTTCTCTGCCTCACCGGGACAAATTTATCCCCAACATCCTGCAAAATATCCCTGAACAACAACCACATCTCCATGGTACATTTCCTTTCAAAAGTGTCACCGCAATTTACACTCCCAAGTTCTCGCCTTATAGCCTCATGATTCGCCTTTCCCCAATTAAATATCTTCCCGTCCTCTTTGCTCCTATCCCTGTCCATGACAATTCTAAAGGTTATGGAGCAATGGTCACTGTCCCCCAAATGCTCACCCACAGATAGATCTGTCACCTGTCCTGGTTCATTGCCGAAAACTAGATCTAATATGGCATTCCCTCTAGTCGGCCTGTCAATATACTGTGTCGGAATCTGTCCTGGACACACTTAACAAACTGAGCCCTGTCTAAGCCCTTGGCACTAAGTAGGTGCCAATCAATATTTGGAGAGTTGAAGTCTCCCGTTATAATAACCCTGTTATTTTCGCATCTTTCCAAAAATTGCCACCCAATCTGCTCCTCAGTATCCCTACTGCTACCGGGAGGCCTATAGAATACTCCCAGGAGGGTAACTGCCCCTTTCTTTTTCCTAACTTCCACCCATATTGACTCTAGAGAGGATCCTTCTACATTATCTACCCTTTCTGCAGCTGTAACAGTGTCCCTGACCAGTATCGCCACCCCTCCTCCTCTTCTCCCCCTCTCCCTATCCCTTTTGAAACACTGAAAACCAGGAATATTCAATATCCATTCCTGCCCTGATGTCAGCCATGTCTCTGTAATAGCCACAATATCATAGTCCCATGTACTTATCCAAGCTCTCAGTTCATCTCCCTTATTCCTGATGCTTCTCGCATTTAAGTAAATGCACCTTAGCCCATCCGCCTTACTACTTTTATAGCCTGTACTCTGCTCCTCCGTCCTCAAAGCCTCTCTACCTGTCAGATCTGACTTTACCCCATCCCCTTCTTCCTCTGACCTACTCCTCTGGTTCCCTTCCCCCTCGCAATCTAGTTTAAACCCTCCTGAACCACCCTAGCAAACCTGGCCACAAGGATATTGGCCCGTCTCAGGTTCGGGTGTAACCCGCCCTCTCTGTACAGGTCCCACCTTCCCCAGAGGAGGGGTTTGCAATGGTTTTAAGGAGATTCAGCATGTCATCAAAGAGAAACAAAGGACTGCAGATGCTGGAATCTAGATGAAAAACACTATGATGCTGGAGGAACTCAGCAGGCCAGGCAGCATCCGTGGACCTGTAATAATTTGGGCTTCCCCTTTTCCTATGCACAGGATCACAAGAGGCTACAGAGAGGTGCTGGACTCAGCCAGTTCTATCACAGGTACAACTCTTCCCACCATCGAGGACGTCTACAAGAGGCGACATCTCAGGAAGGCGACATCCATCATTAAGGACACTCACCATCCAGACCATGCCCTCTTCTCATTGCTGCCGTCAGGCAGGAGGTACAGGAGCCTGAAGACCCACACCTCAAGGTTCAATAACAGCTTCTTCCCCACTGCTATCAGGTTCTTGAACCAACCTGAGAAACCCCAACCCTACCTTGGACTATATTTCTTGTTTTCCCTCTCTCAACTTGCACTGATGTCATTATGTTTATTTTATTGCAGAAGTTATGCATAATTTATGTTAATTTAAGTCTATGTTAACTTATGTTTGTCATGTTTGCAAAGCAGCAGCACAGTACATTACCCTGGGTATGTATGCCCTTTCGACCCTGGGTTTGTATGCCCCTGACAATAAACTTGAACTGTACTGAACGGAACAGAACCTTCTGAACCCACCATCAAAGAAAATGAGTAGCAACACATGGGGAGCTGCAATTTGCTCTTCCTTCCACCTGAATCTGAAATATTTTGCAGTTTTTTCATTGTCACTAGGTCAAAATTTTGGAACTTCTAAGCCAACAGGACTGTAGGGGGAACCATGACTGGACAGTCTGCAGTGATTTAAGAGGACAGTCCACCATCACCCCTCCTCAAAGACAATTAGAGATGGGTCATGATAACCCCATCCTTATGAGTATTACAGTGGTCAATCATGCATGGCCTTTTTGAACCTCTGCCATACTTGAGGTGAATATACCTCCATGGGTTTGTTTGGTAAAGAGCTCCCCATCACCTTGGCTGAGTGATAATGAAAGAACATCAGCACAAACTCGTGGATTGAATGTGACTTGGCACGGAACTAAACTGTAATTCCTGTCTTTTATAATGTTAGATGATGCAATTGGATTAGAAGAGGTTATGTTAGTGACTCACATGTTATTTATTGCAGTACCATTTCTGTAAATTTATCTTATCTGAGCAAGAGACATGACACATGTACAACTTAAAGAGTTATTTTCAAATATATGCAAAAACATCTAACTAAACACAAACTAGCTCAGAAAAAGGTTAAAACTTGAATTAGGATTTCTGTAAATAGGAAAAAGTCAGTTTCTCTGTCACTAAATCCTTACAGATTCAAACATTGCTCATTCAACATTTAGTCAACATGTTTAAAGAGTGTTTCATGCAAATTGGGTTGATTTAAAAAGAATGTTGCATTCTCCAAATGAAAATTGGCAATTGGTTTATAATATTTTACCTGCTAAGCATTAAAAATCCATAATTATGGAACAATTTAGGTTTTCTCATATATATTAGACCCAAATATTATAGATAGAAATGGAATCAGAAAGAATTGAGGTTAGCAAATTTGTCACTTTGAAATTCAAAACTTGGGAAAGAACGAATACAAGAATCCAGAACTTCCTGAATTTAATATTTCAGGAAGAAACTTAGAATGATAATCTATAAAAAATTGATGAAATTACTGACAATAACAAGGTGTGAAAGGGTTAAACAATCAATGGGATGGGGAACCTGGCATCAATTTGACCAATAAAACCACTAACTTAATTTCCAGTGGTAGCCATTTCGCAGCTGAGGGATTGGCCCCATAGCTTGGCTACCTGGAAATCCCACATAGGGGAAGGAAAATCAGAATGTCTCCACCTTCCAGTCCTACAGCCTTCATGAAACACCTGGCTCCAGGAAACTGTTGCTAACTTTTGGATGGTAGGTACCATATAAATCAAACTTCCTGAAAATCTGAAATAAATCTAGAAAATGCTGGAAACATTCAACAGATGAGGGAACACTGGTAGAAAAAGATAAACAAGAGATGACCATTTCAGGTCAATGACCATCCATCAGAACAGATGTAGAATTGAAAGCTTAACTCCATTTCTCTCTCTACATAGGTAGTCTGGCTGAAAGGTTACCAGCATTTTCTGGTTTTATAATAAAAATCTATATGTTGTGTCATCATAATTGGGAACAGTGGCCTGCTCCTTATATGATGTAACTTCAAGAAGCACCCTTTGTAAGCAGGAGACACAAGAGACTGCAGATGCTGGAAGGTGGAGTAACAAACAATTTGCTGGAAGAACTCAGCGGGTTGAGCAGCATCTGTGAAGGGAAAGGAATCGTTGACAATCCGAGTTGAAACCTTGAAATTCCTTTTCCCCCACAGATACTGCTTGACCCACTGAGTTCCTCCAGCAGATTCTTTGTTGCTCCCTATGTAAGCAGGTGTGAATCAGATGTTTTAGAGACAGATCTCTTTTGGTATTGGTCACAGTGATCTAGAAGTCAACTGTAATAAGGAGCTGGAGATACAAGACTGATGCGGATCTGAACCCGAAACATCAACAATTTCTTTCTTCCCCCCCACCCCTCAACCCCACAGATGCTGCTCGACCCACTGAGTTCCTCCAGCAGATTGTCTGTTGTAAGGAACTGCCTTGGGAATAGGAATCCACCAAAATAATTGTAGATATCCTCAGAGAGAGTGCATTATATGTTTATTGATTGAGAGTCTCCAGAAAATAAACCATTCCCTATTAACTAAAGGCGACTAAAAAATTCCCTCCATTTCCCATATTTCATAAATCAAGAAATACATATATGTACATCGCACGATAAATTCTAACTTTTTATTGTTCATCTGTTTAAGGTGGTGGATTTTACTTTCTCACTTGCTGCTCTGTCAAATTGCTCACATGCAGTTTTTCAGTTTGATGCAGCTTCCTTTTTCTGCTCCAGTTCTTTCCATTTCACCCTCTCTCTGTTTCTATTTTCCTGCCTCATTTCTTCTTTAAGCTCCCCATGGCCCCCATGTACTTTTGCCTCTTTATCTATTTATCTCTGACGCTCCCACATTTTTTTTGTGTAGAAGCATAGAATGTTACAGTTCAGGAGTTCATTTGGCCCTTAACAAATAGGTCAATCCTATCAGTTCCATTCCAACACTTTTACCCCATTGCCCTGCAAATTATTCTGTCTGAAGTCCCCTTCCAATTCCCTCCTGAAAGTGCTGATTAATTCTGTTTCAACTCATCCTTCAGACAGTGAATTCCAGAGCCCAACAAGTCTCTTCTAAAACCATTTTCCCTTTCATCCGCATGTTATCTCTTTCTGAAAACTGTAAACCTGTGTCTCCTGGTCTTCAAACCATTCACAGCTTCCCTCTGTTCATTCTATCGAATCCAGTCATTTTCCTCTCATTACAACAGGTTTCCAACTCTCTTGTTCTGCTTTCTCTGCAGGTTCTTCTTCTGTACAGAATCTGCACACTGTTGAAATCAGAGCTGAAATCTCTGCAGGCTTTGAAGCGGCTGTTTTAATTTTTACTTGCCAAATTAAAAGAGGTTTGCAGCAGAGATAACATAGTTGATAAATTAAATAATAGGAATAAAGTATTGATTTTCCCATTTTGTTACCAGAAATAAAACTAATTTTCCAAAGTACTATTGTAACGATACCACATAAAAACTTCTCTGGCTTTCACACATGGGCAGCACAGTGGAGTAGCTAGGAGAGCTGCTGCCTCAGAGATCTGGGTTCGATCCTGACCTCGGGTGCTGTCTGTGTGGAGCTTGCACATTCCCTCTGTGGATATCGTCCAGGTGCTTCTGTTTCCTCCCACATCCCAAAGACGTGCAGATTAATGGGTTAGTTGGCCACTGTAAATTGCCCTGAGAGTGTACTTGAGTGGCAGATTCTGGCGGCGAGCCAATGAGAATGTGGGGAGACTAAAAATGGGAGTAGTGTAGGATTAGTGTCAATGTTAAAGACAGTTGGATACAGATAGGAAAGGTTTGGAAGGCTGTGGACCAAATGCTGGCAAATGGGACTTGCGTGGATGGGCATCTTGGTCAGCATGGACCAGATGGGCTGAAAGGCCTGTTTCTGTGCTGTATGACTCTATATAAGATAAGATGTCTTTATTAGTCACATGTACATATTGAAACACACAGTGAAATGCATCTTTTGCGTAGAGTGTTCTGGGGGCAGCCCGCAAGTGTCGCCACGCTTCCGGCGCCAACATAGCACGCCCACAACTTCCTAACCCGTACATCTTTGGAATGTGGGAGGAAACCAGAGCACCCAGAGGAAACCTACGCAGACACGGGGAGAACGTACAAACTCCTTACAGACAGCAGCCGGAATTGAACCCGGGTTGCTGGCGCTGTAATAACGTTATGCTAACTGCTACACTACCGTGCCTGCCTACCTGCCTGCCTTCACCATTCCATGGTGCCAATCATTTTGGGCCACTATATAAATGTATTTTAATTAAATTTTGTTCTGGCATCTCCTCCTCCTGTTCTACCCCAAATGCAGGTAGAGGGCCTTGTACTTAACTCTGGACTGTTTACGTTGAAGACATATCTGAGAGAAATCTTCCTTTTTCCATTTTTTTTAAACTGTGGCACACTGCTCCAGATTCAAGATAAAAATAATTGGTCTGTGTAAAATCTTGTAGCAAAGTACCTTCCAGAGGTTTGGGGGACACCGAATGGTAAACTTTCCCTGGTACTCAAGATTTGGACAGTGAGGCTACTTCCAAAATTCTTCAATGGGCCACTTTCAGGACAGTGAACTGCATGGTCAGTGTGGACTCAGTGAGATGAAGAGTCTGTTTCTGTGTGGTGGCTCTACAACTTTAATGGTCTGTGACTAAGATGGAGAGAAGATTTCTGTGCTGTATCTCTCAATGACATGGATATTCTCCATGGAAGGTAAAAATGTTATTCCTGTCTATAAAATTAAGTACAAGATAATACAGATAATAATTTAACATTAACATTTTTATAAATTTCTCTGCTGGTGGTATCATGTGCTTGGAACAAGTATTTAATGCAGATCTAAAAGCACACAGCAGGTAGGTTGTCTGAGCTCATGCAATTGCTTCTAGGGTCTAAATTCAACAAATAGCCAAATAATTGGAGGTAAATTGATTCTACGCAGTCTTGGTTAAACCACATTGATCTGGATCGCATTAAAAGTTTGCTTTTGAATGGGGAAATTTTTTTTAAACACATCAGCTGGGTTTGAGAGACAGGTTTTTTTCTGTTTGAAATATATGAAGGTTGGAGATCGTACATATATTTAGTTAATTCGATGATTTTTGAATTGATGACTTTGCTGGACACATAATGTCGAAAGTACAATAGGTGTCAAGTGTCCACATTCTTGATTATTGAACCTTTTCACTTTGACACATGATTAGAGATCTCCTGCTGCTGATTGCAATTATAATTTTTACTGGGACCATCATAATAATTGAAGACTTTATCTGAATATTGTGGCCCAGACAATTTAGTGTATAGTGCTGCTTTTTCTCAATGCTAAGCATTTGAAATTCTGGTGGGCAATGTGATAGTAGGTTACAAATGAAGCAATTCGTTCAGAATCCTGATTATATTTAGTAAATTTTCATCTGTGATCATAAGTAGGAAACTGTGAATTTAGAATTAATTCTTCTGATAATGATAGCAGATGGTAAACCAGTATTCCCTCTATAATTAAGCAGGTATAACCTGGTACATTCTTGTGTTTATGTCAGACTGGAAGCTTCATAATTACCCCAAACTAAGGAGTTTGCGTCAGGTATAAGAAGTTAATCCATCTCCCAAATAAAGATATGGGGATCTGGGGACTTCCTCTGGGGAATCCTACTCTGTTCCTCATGGTGTCAGGCAACTCCTGATGCCCAAAGCATTTACATTATAACTTCTGCATCTCTTTGTAACAAATTTGAACATACACTTTCCAAATAATAAATTGCCATGGAATTGGTAATTGGTTTACTATTGTCACATACAGTGAAAAGCTTTGTTTTGCACATCATCCAGACAGATCATTCCAAACATAAGTACGTCAAGGCAGTACAAAGGGAAAACCAAAAACAGAATGCAGTTTACGAATTTATGAAGCAATGCAGCAGTTAGAGCTGCTACCTCACAGTTCCGGTGACCAAGGAACACAGTTCCGGTGACCTCTGGTGCTGGCTGTGGGGAGTTTGCACGTTCACCCTGTCACTACCTGGGTTCTCTTCACATGTTTCAGTTTCTTCCCACCTCTAAAAGACGTGGTGGGTTAATTGTCCACTGTAAATTGTCCACTAGTGTTGGTAAGTGGCAAAGGATTCAAAGGGGAATTAACGGGGGCATGTGAGAGAGAATAAGTTGTAGGGCTACAAGGGAAGGGGACTGTTGGGTTTGCCCTGCTGTGTGCTGCCATAGACCTGATGGGCTGAATAGCCGCCATCCATGCTGAAATAAGTAAGAAGGCACAGAGAGGAAGAGAGAGCTTGTGTTTATATGAGTCTTCCACAACCTCCGGTTCCACTTTTGAAGTACAGTCACTTGAAATAGAGGTTACACAACAGCCAAGTTACACACAACAAGCTCCCATACACTTAGGTGTCCAAGTCGTAAAGTAAAATGGAAATGTTCGTTCATTTGAGAATATTACAGACACAAGGACTTTGAAATTCTTTGATTTCACCCATATGATCAGTGATGGGACAAACCAAATTTTGTGCTTGGGTCCATTGGTGATAAATTCTATTGTACAGAAGCCCCAATGTAATTTATGGGTTTGGCTTCTGAGGGAGAGAAGTACTGGGTACAAGGGTGAGTGTCATTCAGGGTGAGATGGAGATCGGGACCTTGAGGACAAGGATGCTGCATTGTGGGGAGGTGCAGGGAGACCAGTCAGCAGAGAGCAAGGGTAAGAATTGTTGGGAGGGGGTGCGGGGGGCGGACAGTGTTCAGCCCTTGAGGACTGGACTAAGGTATGGTGGGGAGATGGGTGTGATTGGGAGCTAGAGTTTTAAGTTGCGATTGTTAGGCTGATGGTTGTTAATGAGGGGTGGGGGGCATCCTGATGGAGAGCCACAGAGACAGGGAAGATTTCTTTTACTTTAAGGGAGCCGACCCAACACTGGTTGCGAGCACCAAAGTCCATCTGCTCAGCAAAGGCCCTTTGACATTGGATGAAGCAAGCCTCACAATTGCACAAGAATGATTTCTGCAGAACTGGCATCCTTGTAGGAACTGTGCGCAGGATGGCCAGAGGAAAATCAAGGGCTTTGGAAGCCATGAAAGGAGTTCCATGCAACCAGTTCTCCATTGAAATTCTACTGCAGAATGCACAATGTTGTACCACCTTATTCAAGAAGGGCAGCAGCGATAAGCCAAGTAACTACAGGCCGGTGAATCACCTGTCAGTGGCAGGGAAGTTATCAGGGGAATAAGTACACTTAGAAAGGCAGGGACTGATCGGGGAGAGTCAGCGTGACTTCACGCTGGGGAAATACTGTCTCACTAATTTGATTGCAACACACAAAATGCTGGAGGAACTCACTGGGTCAGGCAGGATCTATGGAGGGAAATGGACAGTCAATGTTTCGGGACTGTTCAGTCAGGACTGATGAAAGGTCTCGACCCAAAATGTCGACTGTCCATTTCCCTCCTTAGATGCTGCCTGACCCTCTGAGTTCCTCCGGCATCTCGTGGGTTGCTCCAGAGTTCCAGCATCTGCAGTCTCTTGTTTCTCTAATTTCACTGACGTTTTTGAGGGGGTAACAAAGAAGATCGGCGAAGGAAGGGGAAGGCAAATTGTAGATGTTATCTATATGGAGTTTAGTTGATGAAGCCCCATATAGTAGGCTGGTCCAGAGGGTTAAGACACATGGGATCCAAGGTGAGCTGGCTAATTGGACCCAAAATTGGCTTGGTGATAGGAGGTAGAGGGTAGTGACAGAGCATGCTTTCCTGATTGGAAGTCTGTGACCAGTGGTATACTATAATGATTGGGACCTTTGCTGTTTGTGATATATATAAATGACTTGGATTTGAATGTCGGGGGTATGATTAGTAGGTTGTGGGTGACGTGATGGTGTCGTGAATAACAAGGACGATTGTCTAAGACTACAAATAGGATATAGATCAGACGGAAAATTGAGCGGAGCATTGGCAGATGTACTTTAATCTTGACATGTACCTGGTGATACATATCGGGAAACCAAATACAAGTAGGACATGTACAGTAAAAACCAGGGTGCTAAGGAATGTTAATGAACGGAGGGACTTTGGGGTTCAAATTCAATGTTCCCTAAACTAGCAACACAAGTGGTGAAGAAAGCATACAGCATGCTTGCCTTCATAAATTGGAACACAGAATATAAAAGTCAGGAGGTTATGTTGCAACCTATCAAAGGACTGGTTGAACCACACTTGGAGTATTGTGTGTAGTCTGGTGGCCACACTGAAGGAAGGATATAGTTATGCTGGAGAGAGTGCAGAGGAGATTCATTGGAATGTCACCTGGATTGGAGGACTTTGGTTATGGTGAGAGATCGGATAAGCTGGCTTGTTTTCCCTGGATTGAAGGAGACTGAGGGGTGACCTGATGGGGGTATAAGAGACATAGAAAGGGAAGATAGTCAGAATGTTTCTCCTATGGCAGGGCTATCAAAAACAAGAGGGCATTGGTTTAAGGTGAGAGAAAGGAGTTTTAAATGGGAACTGAGGGAAAAGTTTTTTTACACAGAGAATGGGGTTGATATCTGAAATGTGCTGCAAGAGGAGGTATTGGAATCAGAGACAATCACCATGTTTAAGAGACGTTTAGAGAGGCACTTGAATAGGCAAGACACAGAAGGGTTAGAACCCAATGAGGGCAAAAGGGAGGACCGTAGATGGGCAGAAAGTCGGCACAGATAACAGGCCTGTTTCTGTGCGTACAATCATATGACTCATACAATCCAACTTGAAGCCCAATGAAAATCAAAAAAATAACTCCAGATGCTAGAAATTTGAAATAAAAACAGTAAATGCTGTACATACTCTGCAGGTCATCTGTGGGAAGAGAAACAGAGTTAACGTTTCAGGTTGAATGAAGATCCTTCTTCAGACAGTCTAAACAGTCTTTGACCTGAAACAATAACTCTGTGTTTCCCATTCCCACAGATACCCTGCTGAGTATGTACAGCATTTTCTGTTTTTTTTAAATTTAAAGGCCAAGATGTTTTGATTTTTTGATCTATGAGATCTGTAAATTTTGTTTATCAATAGCTCTCAGAGGGCAGCCAAATGTATAAGGCTGAAATGATTAACTTCTACTTGTTGCACTTTACACTACAGGTTATCCTGCTCTAAACTATTCCCAAAGCGAGCAATTTACCTCAAGCAATTCAGTAATAAAAGCTGAGTGTTTTACAAGAACAGCATTTTAATGGTAATTTAGTTTTTAATTTCTGTCTCCTTTGTCCTATTTCAACGAGGCGATAAAGTGAGATTTTCAGTCCTTTATTCATTGTAATTGAGAGACAGTAACTGTATTGCAGCTCATGACAAATAACTAATGTTACAATGATACATTGGACAGACCAAGCAGATATAACTACATTCCTTCTGAGTCAGTTTGCTGACCAGGTGTGTGTGTGTGCTCAGTTGCTTGAGAATAATTCGTGACATTAAAACCAATTTTATTGCATAACTACATCCCCAAAAACACATTAAACCAACACAGTTTTTGGGAGAATCAGGTTAATAAATTTTAGTAGCTTCCTGATTGTTGAGATCATTGAACTGAAGCATTAATGCTGCTTCTTTTTCCATGCAAGCAGATCTGCCAAGTTTTTCCTGTACTTTGTTTTTTTTTAATTTCTAAAGTACTTTATCTGCTATAAAACATGTTACAGTATCTGGGACTTGTTAAATCCAGAATATAAAAGCAAACATTCATTTTTCATTTCACCTTTACGACCAAACTTTGGGTCATAGTTTGTAGAAACACAAGAAGCATTCTTAAATGCACATTAAAGCATAATTTTTTTCCTTGATTTAAAGTTTTTTAATTAAAACAGTAAATCTATTTTATCTTCTGCCTTCCTAAATCATTGTCCTGCTTTTTAGCAAAGCAGGTTGATTTTTCTGCAGACCTTCCAGAGGTCACTGAATGCCCTAACAAATGGTCCATAACATAAAATGACTTATGAAACTGTAACAAAGAAAAACTGAAAGTGCCCAGATAGCAGAAATGACATCAGTTTCAATCTGGAAGTTCATTTTATTTAGAAGAGGTAAATATTAATTATCAAATTGATTTTTATAAGCAGAAAAAAAAGTACTTGTGGGAATATAGATACTGTATATATGCTGATATGGTTCTGCATCGGCACGATGGAAAATTTACAACAGAAAAGTAAGTTGAATTAGATGAGCTTCAGAGTCCCTTCCTAATCTTCATCACCATTGAGCTGACAATTAAATTTCTTTGTGCCTTATGTGCCTCCTTAATACCTAAGCTCTCCTTAAATGCATCTAAACTGTTCACCTCAACTATTCCACTTGGCAGGACATTTCACATTACTAAATAAATGAGTTTTGTTTTAAATTGATGTGTCCATCCACAAGAACAAATTTACCTCTCGTCACCTTAGACAATAGCATCTTCTGACGGTTCCATAATATGGTAAATAGATCAAGTTGAAATATTATCATTGCCTCCTCAAAAGCTTCTGATCATTTTTCATACATCCTGACACTTAAACATTTACTATTTTCTTCATCTGTCAGTGTGTTTTCATGCTGAGAAAACCCTGGTAAAGATAATTTTCCATTTCCGCTCCAAAAACTAGCTTTATGTAATATAAACGCCACTTACCATCGTTCTATAGGTTACAAGCAATGAGTTTGAGTTAAGATAAGATACCTCTATAAGTACATCTCTGTACATCGAAATACACAGTGAAGTGCATCTTTTGTGTAAAGTGTTCTTGGGCAGCCCGCAAGTGTCGCCACGCATCCGGTGCCAACATAGCACGTCCACAACTGTACGTCTTTGGAATGTGGGAGGAAACCGGAGCACCCGGAGGAAACCCACGCAGACATGGGGAGAACGTACAAACTCCTTACAGACAGCGGCCAGAATTGAACCCAGGTCGCTGGCGCTGTAATAGTGTTACGCTAACTGCTATACTACCGTGCCTGCCCAGTAATCACCCCAACCCCTCTGGTTTGCAATCTGTAAAGTGACTTTTAACCCTCTCCACTCTGTAACAGAGGTGGCACAGAGCTGTAACAACTCTGGCAACTCAGGTTCAATCCTGACCTCTGGTCCTGTCTGTGTGGAGTTTGAACGTTCTCCCTGTGACTGTGTGGGTTTTCTCTGGGTGCTCCGGTTTCCTCCCACATCCCAAAAATGTGCAAGTTCATAGGTTAATTGGCCACTGTAAATAGGTGAGTGGTAGAATCCAAAGGGAGTTGAGGGGAATGTTGGGATAATAAAATGGTGTTAGTGTAGCACCAGCGTAAGTGGTTGGTGCGGACTTGGTGAGTGAAGGGGCTGTTTCCGTGTTGTGTGATTCTATAACTCCATAACTTCATCAATTCCAGGCCTCCAGCACATAACCTCATCTCCAGACACACCCCAACCCCTGACCTATGCTTTCCTTTACAAACTCTGCACTGGAGGAGCATACCAATCAAGGCTATACTTCGTACAGGGCTTGTTCAGTAACACACAAGGTCTCATTCACAGTTTAATTTCCAAGTTGTGGGCCCAGGTAGAACGCATTTGTGGACCCTCTGCATGGCAAGCATCTAACCCAGTTTTGCAGGTTTTGCTGACCAAATTCTGGGCAGTTATTCTTCCTTAATATTTCTTCAAAATTGCTTAATGAAACCGCAATTCACCCCCAAATCTATGCGCATTGTAATAAAAGATGGATTTCTCTAAAAGAGGTCTTTCTCGAAAAGTTACTTAGACTATAATACAAAACAGTACAGCACAGTACAGGCCCTTTGGCCCACGATGTTGTGCCAATCCATATGAACACATCCTCCGTGACTGATCTAACTCTTCCCTCCTGCACAGCCCATATCCCTCCATTTTTCTTACTTCCAAGAGCCTTTCAAAGCTCCGTATTGTATCAGTCTCTACCACCACCCCCTACAGTGCATTTCAGGCACCCACCACTCTCTGTGTAAAGAACCCACCTCTGACATCTCCCCTGAATGTTCCTCCTCTGACCTTAAACGGATGTCCTCTGGTATTGGCCAATGCCGCCCTGGGGAAAAGGTGCTGGCTGTCCACTCTATCTATGCCCCTCATAATCTTATACACCTGTATCAAGTCACCTCTCATCCTGCATCACTCCAAAGAGAAAACCCCCAGCTTGCTCAACCTTTCCTCATAAGACATGTTCTCTAATCCAGGCAGCATCCTGGCAAATCTCCTCTGCGACCTCTCTAAAGCCTCCACATCCTTCCTATAATGAGGTGACCAGAACTGAACACAATAATGTGGTCTAACCAGAGTTTTAGAGAGCTGCAACATTACCTCGCAGCTCTTGAACGCAATCCCCCGACTAATGAAGGCCAGCACATTATATGTCTTCTTAACTAACATATCAACTTGTGCAGCAACTTTGAGGGATCTATGGACATGGACCCCAATATCCCTCTGTTCCTGCACACTGCTCAGAATCCTACCATTAACCTTGCATTATGCATTCATGTTCCTTCTTCCAAAGTGTATCACCTCACACTTTTCTGGATTGAACTCCATCTGCTACATATGGTGAGGAAAAGATCATGATGAAGACTATTTCACATCTGCAGTACATGTTAACGCATTTTACAAGTAACTGAGTACTTTTGAAGTGTGGTTCGTTTGTGCTCAGGGACGCATTGAAGCTTGGTGCTGCAGCAAATGCAAAGGGTTTGTGGGGAAGGACTTCATTCTAAGGTCCTGTCATCATTAGACTTTGAGGGGCTGGGTCCTGTGTAAAAGCCTCTCAGACACGTGAGGCATATACCACCCAAAGAGACCATGGTGCCAGTTATGACAGATAATCAACACTACAATGTATAGAGGCACAAGAGACTGCAGATGCTGGAATCTGGAGCAACACACAAGATGCTGGAGGAACTCAGTGAGTCAGGCAGCATCTGTGAAGGGAAATGGACAGTCGATGTTTCAGGTCGAGACCCTTCATCAGGACAGTCAGACCCTTCATCTGGATTGGACTCAGATGAAGGGTCTCAACCAGAAGCATCGGATCTCCATCTCCGTCCATAGATTGGAATTGGTTTATTACTGTCACTTGTACCAAGGTACAGTGAAAAACTTGTCTTGCATACCGTTCATACAGATCAATTCATTACACAGTGCATTGAGGTAGTACAAGGTAAAACAATACAGAATGCAGAATAAAGTATCACAGCCACAGAGAAAGTGCAGTGCAGGTAGACAATAAGGTGCAAGGTTATAATGAGGTAGAATATGAGGTCAAGGATCGTGCTATGAATGTAAAGAAAAACACTATGAATGTAAAGAACTACACTGTGAATGTAAAGAAAGCCAAGCAGTGTTTTTGTATTTCTTGTGAATGCTTTTTATGAATCAAGTTTATTTTTGAAATAATAAAAGGTGTGGCACATTTTGCAATGTAGAAAAATCATGTATTATGACAAGACAAGTTCCCTTAAACATGATGGAATAGTAATGTGATATGTTTTAATGATTTAGGTCAAGGGATAATTATTGGCCAAGACACCAGAAATATTTCTGATGCTAGAAATTTATTGGCGAAGGTTCAATCAGAAAAGGCACCTTGTCTGTACAGGGGTGAGGACAGAATATAGATAATTCTCCCCCTACTATTCTTTCACCAGGTGCTTGAGGGAAGCCCTGATATAACTAAAAATTGCAGAGGTGGCTAGTTACTAAGAATGTGGCTTTCACTCCAGCTGTCGGTCAAATGTGCATTTCATTTGATTTCATTGAATGAGCAGCAGTCAAAAATTGTCTGAAGTCTGAAAATATTATCTGGTTCCTTCATGTGTCCTGCCAATAATAAACCTGTTGTTGGTTTGCAGTCCTCCCTGTGCCTTGCTCGAATGATTTTCACTCTTGCTTTTGTCAGAACAAAAAAAGCTCACAGCAGTTCACTAGATTACAGCTGCTGTTATGTCCAGGAGGGGATTTATGTTATGGAGAACGATTGTTAAATTACAGATTCCCACAGCAAAGAATGAGACCCTTCTATTCTTCATGCCTCAGATAGCTACTTGAGCTAACTAATTAGTCCCAAAACTCTGTTCTTTCTGCAAAGAACTGGCAAACATTTCCATCATCAGAATGTCCAATGGAATTTGGTATTGATAGGATATTGGGTTGATCAGGCTCCACAAAAAAAATTTCAGCATGAAGTAGTAAGAGGCAAATCTTATCTAGACATGTTGGGATATTTATAAACTATCTAAATATAACAATCAGAAGCAACTAACTCCAGAGTAGACTAATTATGAGAGAAATGTTAATTACCTCCTAATTTCCCCCTAACGTGCCTTTACTTTATGACAGATAATCAAGATGCCACCATACTGTATTTTGGAGTTTTGATTAATTAAAATAAACTTGATTGGATATAGGAGATCCCACAACACCATCTGAAGAGAGGCGTAGGGTTTTCTTCGTGACTTGTAATGTTTAGAGATTGCATTGTTCACTTTTTACTTTTGGTTCCGTTTGGGCACATTTAATTATCGTTGGCAAAATTAGGGATAGTTGCAATTCCTAAAGCTAAAAAAAGTAAAAATTTTTTGTTTCAATAACAAATTGCAACTAAACTAGTAAAAGCAATCGATCATATTCTCACATTCAACATCGTCCACTTCCAACTGTGGTTTTACCAATTCACCTCTCTCCCCGCTACCAGTTACCCAACCACATCTCCAACCAGCACATTCTGTTCCACCAAGCTGCACCACCAACTAGTGTATTCTATTGCATAGGTTCACACTAGGCATATCACTGAGCATATATTCCATTACACTTTCACATTATTGGTGACCAGTGTATTTTATTATACAGAGTACACCAGTCACATCACTGACCTATACCTATTCTTGTACACAGAACTATAACAGTCATATCATTGACCTGTGTATTCTATCACCTGTCACATTAGTGACCAGTGTATTCTATTGGACAGTGCATTTTGTTAGCTACACATCACATCACTTGTAGCTGTGTATTCCATTACACAGGGTTACAACAGTCACAACATTAACTAGTAAATTCTATTACAAAGAGTACAGGAGTCACAACAGTGACTAGTGAATTCTATGACACAGTGTATACCAATTACATCACTGGCCAGTGTATTCTGTTACACAGATACACTAGTCACATCTCTGACAACTGTATTCTATACACAGAGATAAACCAGTCACATTACTGAGTAGTGTAATTGATTACACAGAGCGACAACAGTCACATCACTGACTTGTATATTCTGTCACACAGGGCTACAAGTAATATTACTGACCACTGCATTGTATTATACAGAGCTATGGGAGTCATATTACTGACCAGTGTATTCCATGACAACAGCCACATCATTGACCCCGGCACTCTATGATGTAATGGAAGCACAATATCTGCACTTTTCAAGCTGGATTCCTTAAGCAAAATGCTTGACTCACATTTGAGAGGGGATTTCAGGAGGACCTTTTCATCCAGACAGTGGTGAGTGCCTGGAACACATTGCCTGAGAGAATGGTGGAAGCAGAATCATTGACAGCATCTAAAGAAGGGTCTTGATGAGCACTTGAATCATCTAGGCATTGAAGGCAATGGACCAAGTGCAGGAAGATGGGATTAATATGGATCGGTGCCCACTGGTCAGCAGGGATTTGGTGGGCCAAATGGGCGCTTTCCATGTTGTATGTCTCTTTGACTCTTATGAGTACATTTGCAAGATAGGTTTTAATCGATGTAAAAAGATAATAAACAACTTTTTATGCACATCTTCAGTGGTTACTGTTTAAAAAAATTGAAAAACAATCAAACGCATTGACCCACCAGCTCTTTCAACACTCTTAAACAGGAGGAAATAGTGCCAGCAATTTCTCAAGTAAGGATGCCCCAATTTAGCAATTTATTTCAGCGACCTCTTTGAGTATTGTTAGGGCAACATCTAATGCACAAAAATAGGTAAAATCCAATTTCAAGGACTGCTTCTTTTCCACTTTCCAATTTGCAAATATACTCACAAGCTGTAATAACCATATCAAACTTATTACATTTGTGGCCTTGCATCATTTACTTTTCACAACACTGATGTATAATGGTTTGAAAAAAATTCAGACCTTGGTTATTAACTGGATCGTCTCTATCGTAATAATTCCCCATGCACTCAAAAGCTCATCCTTGGAAACTCTTGTGTACATTTACGGGATATTCACTCCCACAATGAAATGGAAGGTCATTTCAGTTCCAAATTTCAGTTCCAAATTTCAGTCAATTAGATGGAAAAGTCAAGATAGATCTTGCGCAGCCTACTTATGCAAACTCCTCCCTCTGAAATCAGGCAATGCTTCACTTTTGATATCAATAATGATGATAGATTACATGTCGTTTTATAACAACAATTATACAATTGGTAATTTAATAGGGCACTGACACTTTCTTAAGCTATGAAACATAATATATCATAAAAGCAGTATGAATGCTCCATTTAAAAATGTGTTGCATCAGGTTATATCCTTACCATCCGTGGAGTCTTACAAAGTTATTTATTTAACTGAAATTGTCACAGAGTAGCTCATTCTCCAGGCAAAATGCAGCACATGTTACTGAACCATATTATTAAAAAAAAATACAAGACTTCTGGAGAAATAGGTGGATATTACAAAGTGAATTGATAACAGAAGCAGCTTCAATTTCTTTGCAAAGATATTTTTTTCTACTGAGGTAGTTCATTTTTCCAATTGTTCTTGCTTGTAACAGACTTGCTGATGCTGCGATAGTGCTTCAAGGGTGAACAGCAGAAGCAGAGCTCAAAATGGCATTATTCTATACTTTTCAAGCTGTGTCTCAATCTAGAGTGACTGAATGAAATGAAAACACACACCTGCCTCGCAAGCTGGGAAAGTGTTACCTTGGCAGAATTAACGCCGCCAGAACCCATATATTTCTCACAACATAGAAGGAGGCTATTTAGCTCATCAAATCTATGCCAGCGCTCAGAGAAATCCCGTCAAACCCATTCCCCCACGTATTTCCCTCTAATGCGTTCTCCCTCAGGTGTCCATCAACTCCTGCCTGATCAATAATTGGTAATTGGTTTATTATTGTCATATGTACCGAGATACAGTGAAAACTTTCTGTTTGTCTGCCATCCAGACAGATCATTCCAAATATTAGTACATCGCAGTAGTGCAAAAGGAAAACAATAACAGAATGCAGAATATAGCATTACAGTTACAGAGAAATTGCAGTGCAGGGAGACAAAGTGCCTATTGTAGGATTCCTCACCCCCCCATTGATAACCCCTTCTCACATCTCCAACACTGCCCTTCCTCTTGGACACCCCCATAACTCCCTCGACCCTTTCTACCGTAACACCAACCACCTCGACTTCTCCACTCCCCTGGCCCGCTCCAGCCCCACCCATTCCGAATCCTTTCTCGCTACTCCCCTTCTCTTTACACTGGCCAGCTCGCCTCTCCACCCTCAGTCCCGGTGCAGGGTTTCTTTCCTCCCGCAGATGCTTCTCGAGCCTCTGAGATCCTCTAGCACATTGTGCGTAGCTCCAGGTTCCAGCATCTGCAGTTTCTTGTGTCTCCATTCCTGATGTGCCACCATGCCATGCAACATCTTTTCACTGATAGCTGGGAATGATGTTTAAAGTAATATCAACATTGATGATTCAATCACTTTCCTTAAAGGCTCCCACCTTACAAATGCAAGGTAAACCTTCCGATGATTAATGTATGGGAGATGAGTGTTTGCTGTCAAAGCCAGCACTGTCTGCTCATCCCTTGAGCAGGAAGTGGTGAGATGCCATCTTAAACAGCTGCTGCCCTATGAATGAATGGGCTCCATTGACGGCACTGACTGGTTTCTGGAACATGGATTGGGGTATTTAAGGATAGCAATACTTAAGAGGCATTTAGACAAGCATATGAACAGGCAGCAGGTGAAGGGATACAGATTACATGTTGGCAGATGAGAGTAGTTTAAATTGGTATCATGGTCGGTACAGACATGGTGGGCTGAAGGGCCTGTTCCTGTGCTCTACTGTTCGATGTTCAATGATTCAGATCAAACCCATGCATATGTGTTGAAATGGAATGTTCACCCACATTCTGGATCACTAGGAAATCTCTCTACATTTGACATATACTTCTCAGGCTTTTTTAAAAATGAAACATTATAAGAGATAAGATTATAACATTTCTTTGTTTGTTACATGTACATCGAAACACACGGCGAAATACTATACATTTTTGCATAGAATGTTCTGGGGGCAGCTCGCAAGTGTCGCCACGCTTCCAGTGCCAACATAGCATGCCCACAACTTCCTAACCTGTACGTCTTTGGAATGTGGGAGGAAACTGGAGCACCCGGAGGAAACCCATGCAGACACATGGGGAGAACGTACAAACTCCTTACAGACAGCGGCCGGAATTGAACCCGGGTCGCTGGCACTGTAATGGCGTTAGGCTAACCGCTACACTACCGTGCCTGCCCAGCATTTATGTGATGTTTTTCACAGTTGTTTCACAATGTCCCAAGGTGTTTTACCACCCACAAAGTACAGTTGAAGTGCAGGAAATTTAGCAGCGTATTTATGCACAGCAAGCTCCCACAAACAGTAATGTGACAATCATCTCATTATCAGTTCATGGCAAAGTTGATTCAGAGATAAATGATCTTCAAGGAGAGCACAGCAGTGCAGCTATTTGAGCCTCTGCTTTGCAGGACCAGACACCAAGGTACAATCCTGTCTTTGGGTGCTTTCTATGTGGAGTTTGCACATTCTCCCTCCGGGTGCTCCGGTTTCCTCCCACATCCCAAAGACGTGCGGGTTGGTAGGTTAATTGGCTGCTGTAAATTGCTCCTAGTGTGTAGGTGAGTGGTAGAATCTGGGGAGAATTGATGAGAGTGTGAGAAGAATAAAAATTGGATTAATGTTGGATTAGTGTAAATGGGTGTGTGATGGATGGTCCGAAGCCAGTGGGCCAAATAGCCTGTTTCTGTGCTGTATCTCTCTCTGCTTCTAACATAACACATCCTGCTGAGCATGTTCCACTACCTCACCACGAACGTTGTTATACAGGCAAAGAACCATAACGTGCTTGTAACAGCCCCCATTGACCACATGGACTCAGAGATATCACGTTTGTCTAACCTATACCTCCACCACCTCCTCCATCAGGATTGAGGAGGGAAACTCTCCCACAGAATTGTAGAGGGATGCAGCAGGGAACAGGCCCTTCAGCCCATCGAGTCCATGCAGACCATAAAGCACCCATTTTACATCAATCTGACATTAATTTCAATTTTTATTCTCCCCACATTTTCATCAATTCCCTTCCAGATTCTACCATTCATCTACACACTAGGGGCTATTTACAGTGGCTAATTATTGGTATTGGTTTATCATTGTCACTTGTACTGAGGTATAATGAAAAACTTGTCTTGCATACCGTTTGTACAGATCAATTCATTACACAGTGCATTGAGGTAGTACAGGGTAAAAACAATAACAGAATACAGAGTAAGTGTCACAGCTACACAGTAAGTGCAGTGCAGGTAGACAATAAGGTGCAAGGTCAAACAAGGTAGACTGTGAGGTCAAGAGTCCATCTCATTGTATAAGGGAACCGTTTAATATTTTTATCACCGTGGGATAGAAGCTGTCCTATTAACCTGCATACCTTTAGGATATGGGAGGAAACTGGAACACCCAGAGTACCTATGAGATCACAGGGAGAACATGGAAACTCTATGCAGACAGAACCCGAGATCAGGACTGAACCTGGGTCTCTGGTGCTGCGTGTCAGGGGCTCTACTTCCTGTGCCACTGTGCACCTGTGCAACAAAGAGTTGAACTTGAGATAAAAGTCAAAGTCGAGTTTACTGTCATGTGCACAAGTACATGTATGCACAGATGCAATGAAAAACTTACTTGCAGCCCACTTTTGGATGGAATTATGTAACTGAACCAAAACACTCTTGCAATCCAGCTCAAATCTATCCATTTTCAAAATCAATAAAATGCTCCACCCTTCACTGCAATCAGATACTGCAATAGAATGTTATGGCTGGTTCTTTTCTTCCCATTGGTGGCCATTCCTTGCTGTGTTTACGAGTGGTACCCTGGTGCAGTTTTACTAATACAGCTGAAAATGGGATCACCACCAAAGAAGTAAGCATTTCACGTCTCCAGTGGTCCAGCTATGAGAAACATTATAAAGAAATACTGAAGGTAGATTGAATTGGTTAATCGTTTTATTGATGGGTACATATTATATACAAGATATATTCTGACTTGTAAAACTACTTTGGAGAATAGCAACCACTGCTTGTGTGCCTAAACAAATGCCCCAAAGACCGAACCTCGACCTTGGGCAGTGCGGTTACATGAGTGGCTGGGGCTTGATCCGGGTGATAAGTATCTTCATCTAGCTCAGACAACAGTGGAAAACATGGGGTTAATTGGCATTGGGTGTGCCACCTGGATTCTTTGTTTATTACAGCTGCAGACAAGCAAAAAACTGACCACACCACCTTTAGTCCAGCCATGAATAGGCCAAAGGAGGAGGAAGGTGACACAGGGTGACAGAGAATGTTTCTATTTCTGTATTAGGGCGGGCACGGTAGTGCAGCAGTTAGCGTAACGCTATGACAGCACCAGCGACCTGGGTTCAATTCCCGCCACTGTCTGTAAGGAGTTTGTACGCTCTCCCCGTGTCTGCGTGGGTTTCCTCCGGGTGCTCCGGTTTCCTCCCACATTCCAAAGTCGTAGGGGTTAGGAGGTTGTGTGCGTGCTACGTTGGCACCAGAAGCGTGGCGACACTTGCGGGCTGCCCCCAGCACACTCTACGCAAAAGATGCATTTCACTGTGTGTTTTGATGTACGTATGACTAATAAAATATCTTAAAAAATCTTACATTCTGAGCAACGGACCGTACAGATAAGGCAGAGGTCCATATTAATGTTTGATCAGATGTATCTCCGACATCTTAACTGATATGTCAAAGGTCATATATAATATTCATATTTTCTCATATCATCTCAGGATAGAGATGGAGGACCTTCAGCCCATCCAGTCTCTGCTAGCTCCTAAAGCAATCCCATTCCCCCACTTACTTCCCTGGAACCTGTTTTCCATTGCATGTCTATCAGCTCCACTCAGACACTCCCTGAACGCACCTAAATCTGGGGTCATCTACAACAGCTACTTCCCTTCAACCACTCAGTTCTTGAACCAACCTGCACAACCCTAATCACTATATATTATATAACAACAAGCAACACAATGACCACTTTGTCCTGCAATGGACTTTGCTTTTCTGTTCTAATAATTTTGTGTGATTTATGCTTAATTTGTGCATACATGTGACAATAAACTCGACTTGACAGACAACATGCAAATCTTTGGGATGTGGCAGGAACTCTGGAGTAGCTGGAGGAAATGTGTGCAGTCACAGGGAGGACATTTATACATGACACAGACTGCACCCAAGGTCAGGATTGAACCTGGGTCGTTGGAGCTGTGAGACAGCAGCACTAACTGCTGCGCGACTGTGCTGCCTTATAGAGCATTATTTTAATCTGCTAACCAAAGATGAATCACTTGTTAATTAATCACCATGTTGAAGTGATTTTTTGTTTCAAAAAGTGTGCATCCAATTGGCATTAGAGACAACTCATTGCTTCTAAAAGCAGTTCTACAGAATCAATGCGTGTTCAGAAAACAATTCCATCTCAGTCTCATGGTCCCAGCTTTCAGTGGCCAGTGGGAAATCAGGCTGTTTCAGTGAAACAGGCTCTCACCATGAACATGCTGACATGTTAGATAATAGGTTGATGTGCCTTGTTAAATGGATCATAAACAGAATAGTACATGTCATTTCTAGCATTGTGCAATTTCTCTTTTCGTAATCCAGCTTCCTTTGGAATGATAAAATGTCAGATTGTGATCAGTTTGTTACAACTGCAGGGCTCCTACAAGGAAATGTGCATGGTCTCTCCCTTTTGCTTATCTTCACAATCATCTGCAAGTTCTTAAAATAATAGTGCACTCTTCCTTGATCACCTCTGCCTGCACGGATTGGTGCATTGGAAAATTAAGCCATCACATGGAGGTAGAATAGGGTATTGGCTGGGAAACATTGCTGAGAAACAATAGACACCCACGCCATAAGGAAGGCTTTGCTCTCACTTTGTCTTCATCAGACCCATATGTCTTCTCTGTAAAGACACTTGAGATTCTTTCTTTTTAATTCGCCTTTCCTGGAGAAAATGGACAAGGGCAGTGGTTGACAGCAATTGATAAATCGGTTTATTATTATCACATGAACTGAGGTACAATAGAAAACTTTGTTTTGCATGCCATCCATACAGATCATTTCATTACAACGGTGTATTGAAGTAGTGCAAGGGAAAACAATAACAGAATGTAGAATAAAGTGTTACAGGTACGGAGAAAGTGCAGTGCAGGCAGACAATAAGGTCAAGGCCATAACAAGGTAGATTGTGAGGTCAAGAGTTCATCTTATCGTACCAGGGAACCGTTCAATAGTCTTATAACAGCAGGATAGAAGCTGTCCTTGAGCCTGGTGGTACGTGCTTTCAGGTTTTTTTTATCTTCTGCCTGATGGGACAAGGGAGGAGAGAGAATGTCCAGGGTGGGTGGGCTCTTTGATTATGTTGGCTGCTTTACTGGGGTAGCGAGAAGTGTGGACAGAGTCAGTGGAGGGGAGCAATACACAAAAAGTGCTGGAGGAACTCAGCAGGTCAGGCAGCATTCATCTTAGCCCGAAACGTTGACTGTTTATTTCCCTCCATGGATGTTTTACATCTGGATAGGATGCTTTCAAAGGTGCACCGATAAAATTGGTGAGGGTCGAAGGGGACATGCCAAATTTCTTTAGCCTCCTGAGGAAGTAGAGGTGCTGATGAGCTTTCTTGGTTGTGGTGTCTTCATGGTTGGACCAGGACAGGCTATTGGTGATGTTCACTCCTATTTTTAGATTGAGAATCTTGAAGAACTTCAGTCTAATCTATTGCGCACACTATTCTCAATGTCCCATAAACCTTATTTCCAGTATGTAATGGCACAATGAAGCCTTGGTCTTGTGGTTACATAACGATCATCCCATGTGGCACAAAGCCATTTAATCAAAGGTGGCTTTTGGAAAGGCAGAGTTCTCCTCTTCACTATTCAGACAATGTGGCTGAGCTGCCAATACTCTTAAATATTATAGTTAAGCGGATACAATGTGAGTTGACAGATGACAAGGCATCCATATTCATGAGCTGCAGGAACAGCATTACAACTTTTTATGTTCAGCAAGTCCGTTGACAATTCCAGCCATAATATTCACCACTCTGACACACCCACCAATGAACCTCTTCCACTTTATATCGAACTCTGGCTTTGAGTTTTCTCATACATTTGAACTCAAAAATACACCAAATTGTCCATTATGCCAATATCAATTCACGAGTAGCTCATAAGTACAAGCCAAGGGTCATATTGGACATGCAGACATAAGTCAGTGTTAACAACAATGGCACTACAGAAATACTAAACCTATTCAAAGAAATTTCTTCCTTGAGCCTCAAAGTTTAAACTTCAGTGCATTTCTTCATTGTGCATGCAGATGTAGCACAGCAAGTTTAATCTCCAGGAAACATGGAGGTTTGCAATGTCTAATGCGCCTCACCCTTGCTGCGAAAATCTATTCTAAGAAGCAGAAAATGCAATAATAAAAGAGGAATATAATGCAGTCAGTCTCTGTAATGATGATTAATCTGCAAAACCATTCTCAAGGTTGGGTCATCAGAATCAAAATCAGGTTTATGATCACTGACATATGTCATGAAATTTGTTGTTTTGTGGCAGCAGTACAGTGCAAGGCATAAAAATTACTATAAGTTACAAAACAAAATAGTGTAAAAGAGGAATAATGAGGTAGTGTTCATGGGTTCATGGACCATTCAGACATCTGATGGTGGAGGGGAAGAAGCTGTTCCTGAATCGCTGAGTGTGAGTCTTCAGGCTTCCGTACCTCGTCCCCGATGGTAGTAATGAGAAGAGGGCATGTCTAGGATGGTGAGGGTCCTTAATGATGGATGTCGCCTTCTTGAGGCACCGCCTCTTGAAGCTGTCCTCGATGGTAGGGAGGGTTGTGACCGTGGTGGAGCTGGCTGAGTCTACAACCCTCTGCAGCCTCTTTCAACCCTGCACATTGGAGCCTCCAGACCATGAGGTGATATGTTGAAAACTACCTTCACCCTACTCTATCTCCAATGCAATATACACTGTAGTTACTCACTGAGGTAACTCTGACAGCATCTTCCAAACTCATGGACCAATGCCCAGAAGTATTAAGGCAGCAGGTGCATGGGAACACCAGCTCCTACTGGCACCCTCCAAATCTTACACTGCTCTGACTCAGAAATGCACCATTACTCTTTCTTCAAACTGGGTCCAAATGCTGGAATTCCCCATCCAAGATTACACTGGGAGCACCTTCACCAGAAAGGCTGCACATTTAAAAAGGCAGTTCATCGCCACCTTCTCAAGGGTAATCAGAAATGAGCAATAAATGCTGACCCGGCCATTTATACCCAAATCCTATCAATGAAGTTTTCTCCCCTCGGAAGTGCACTAAAACATCACATGAAATTTGAGTGAAAACTTGCTTTGCGCAGTCAGCTCAAGGATATTTGCCGTTCATTAAATACCCTCTTGATCTTCAGTCCAGGAAAAAATCAGGAAGAGAACATTGCAGGCATCTGACACTTCAAAACCTGTTTAGTAGAATTCCCCAAAGATTAAATTTAACCTACAAGTGTGCTAGTCCTGAATTACATTCAAGAGCAAGAATGTAATCATAGAGTACTCCTACGCTGGCAGGTTTGTTTGAGTGCATTCTTTCCTTATGTCATATTAATAGAGATACATTATTTTTGTTCTATACCAGCCTTTGATTTCAGATTTTCTGGTCACTTTCATCTGAGTTAAATCTAATGTAGCCAGATTAATTGCCTGATGGTGGCCACAGTTTAACACACCCAGTTCCTCCAAGTACATTTGTTTATTCAGTGCCTCCCAAGAGCACATTTTGCTTATTTCAGCAAACAACAATTTAAAATCTCCTCAGATTCATCATTTGTCTTTCATGCATGAATTATATTTCTGCAGTGGTATTTTGCAGCATTTTATGCCAGTATTGTCGTTCCATAAGTTTGTGCAATCATAATTGCAGCAATAATTCAGAATGTCCTTCACCTGTTCTGGCCTGAGGGATATTCCACTAATTATGAAAGGAACTAATTGAATTAAATTAATATTTTACTAACTAAAATTGTGTCAAATACAGGGTTCCAAGGGTATCGAAGTGTATAAACCAACACTGAGAGTACGGCCCACAGAGAATTTTAAACTTGGATGGGTTTGTTTCAGGAGCAGTTTCATTTAGTCACAAGTTCAGATCCCTCTGGTGATGTGTTCCCACAACAGCTCCCTCTATACCGTTTCAATATAATTTGCATAGTATAACCAAAGAACGTCTTTGGAATTGGTAGCCTCTTGGGCGTTCTTGAATTTTAATGGAATTACACTGTCACTATTGGTAAGCTGGTAAGTTGAGTTCTGATATACTGGAACACATAAGAACTAGGAACAGGAGTAGGCTAGCTGGTCTGTCGAACCTGCTCCGCCATTCAATATTATGGCTGACCTGGCCGTGGACTCAGATCCATCTACTTGCATTTTCTCCATAACCCTTAATTCCCGTACCGTGCAACATCTATCTAACTGTGTCTTAAATATATTTAATGAGGTAGCCTCTACTGCTTCCCTGGGCAGAGAATTCCACAGATTCATTGCTCTTTGGAAAAAGCAGTCTCTCCTTACCTCCGTCCTAAATCTATTCCCACCCTCCCCCCCCCCCCCCCCCCCCCCCCCCACCAATCTTCAGGCTCAAAGCAACTATCCCACCAGATGTCCCAAGTTTCTCGAAGGTCCTGATGTTTGGCTGCCTGAGGCATGGAAAAACCTAATTACTCAATTCTGCCCAGCCTGAGGCAACAAGCATTATCAAATTTCAGGCATCAGTCGAATCACTTCAGCGAACTGCAGAACTGCTGTAGAGATTTGCCAGTCAACGCCACGTATCAGAAGTCCCCAAATTTGCTCCACAATTTTTCCTTAACAAGATGACAGTTTGCATCTGCAACCAACCTAAAATCCCAAGGTTTTGACCCCAGTGAGTGAAATTCCATATGAATTTTGTAAAAATGTCTGTTAGATGTTGACAACCTACTTGTCCATGATTAGTTAATTTGGTGTTCTTGTTCGACAGTTGAAGGAAGGTTATTGATGCAATGTAAACAGAATTCATACATTAAAATAATTAGAAATGACATGTTGAGATGCTGCAGTGAGATTGTTGTTGATTTTTAAAACACATGGGATTGGTACCAAAAAAAATTTATTCTTCCTATGGGTTCAATTGCAGATTTAGCTGATGAAGTGAGAAGCTCCCTTTATCCTGTTGAGGGACAAGACGCTCAATCACACTGAGTTTGAACAATCTGACCTCAGTCCCATATGGTCATCACACAAGACAGATATTAACAATGACACTCAGAAGGGACCATTTTAGACAAGCACCACTCCCACAATGGGAGCGAGAGTGTCGAAAGGAGTATAAACTATTTAAATGGGAAAAGATGACTTTTACATGGAGCTCAGATGCCTGTCACTTAACAGCGAATGTGTGACTGCTTTGCAGAACACCTCCATTCATTCAGCAAGGGTGACTCTGAGCTTCCAGTCACCTATCATTTTAATTCTCCATCCCTCTCCCACTCTGACCTCTTCATCTTTGGGCTCCTGCAATACTCCAACAACATCCAATGTAAGCTTGAGGAACAGTGCACCATTATCCAACGAGATATGTTGCAACACTTGGGACTTAATATTGAGTTTAACAACTTCAGGTAACCCTTCAATTTTTAACAGTTGTGCCTGAACCTTCCTGTTTCAATTTGTTATGGTTTAAGTCATTTCTATGTCATTTTATTCCAGCTGCTGACTTTTCAAATAATTGGTACCTTGACAACTTTAGTCTGCACCTAGTTATAGAACTCCCTGTGTTTGTTCCACCCTCTGTAGCTCACGCACACTTGTCTTCTTACTTTTCCAGTTCTGATGAAGAATCCTCACCCCAAAACATCGACTCTGTTTCTCTCCCCACTGATACCGCCTCATCTGCTGAGTGTCATAGAGTTGTAGAGTCATACAGCATGGAAACAGGCCCTTCAGCCCAACTCGTCCATGCTGGTCAAGGTGCCTACCTCAGCTAGTCCCAGTTGCCCCCATTTGGCCAGTATCTCTCTAAAACCCTCCGATCCATATTCTTATCCAAATGTCTCTTAAATGTCATTATTTTGCCTGCCTCAACTACTTTGTCTGGCGAGAAAGTATTTTTATCATTCTCTGATTTTAGTTTGGATTTCCAACATCTGCAGATTTTTGCTTCAACTATTTTTTAGTATGGCCATTTAGTTGTGTGAAGTGTTGGTACCTTCTTTCTGCGGAGGTGGGACAATTCTGTATGATCTTTAAATCAGAATCCCACACTAAGTGGGGAGCCAGATGATTATCTCAGCATTGCACCAGATTCCCCAGGGCTCGCAGACAGTACATGTTTTGTTTTAGCATCCCTGTGAGGGAGGAGAGACACATCTTTTCTCTTTAGTACCTTAGGCAAGCTTCTGCCAATCACAGGCATTCCTTGCTGCAGTGATAAGCAGAGACACCTTCCCTTCACTCCCCCTCGTTTCTTCCCACATGCAGACATTACCTTTACCACACCTTCCCACCCTGTAACCAACAAACCCCAAACCACAGACTGGCTCCCATTTCCTACTCAGTTTTCAGAATAGAAAAGTAATTTTGAGGCTCTCGTTCAACAAGGTTCAGCACTTTCAAGATTCATGGATTTCCCAGCAGAACTACACTCCTCTGTTCTCTCCCTGAAAATGCCGGAGTCCATAACCTAGCTCATAGATAGTCCACTCTGGTGCAGGTAAGATGTATATTCTTCTAATGAAGAAGGTAAAACATGCATTTCCAACAGAGAGCTTTCGTTTATATCTGGCTACATTAATGGCTCAAGCCTCAAATGCAGCCTATGATCTTACAGAAGTGTATAAAATCATGAATGGCATAGATAGGGTGAATGCACACAAGTCCTTTTCCCAGGGTTGGGGAATCAAGAACTAGAGGGCATAGTTTTAAGGTGAGAGGGGAAAGATTTGAAAGAGACCCGAAGGGCAACTTCTTCACACAGAGGGTGGTGCATATATGAAATGAGCTGCCAGAGGAAGCTGTGGGCATGCTATGTTGGCGCTGGAAGCGTGGCGACACTTGTGGGCTGCCCCCAGAACACTCTATGCAAAAGGTGCATTTCACAGTGTGTTTCAATGTACATGTGATGAATAAAGATATCTTAAAAAAAAAGGAAGTGTCTGAGGCAGGTCCATTAACAACACTTAAAAGACACTTGGACAGGTACATGGATAGATCACAAGACAGTAGGCCATGCGACCCATCGAGTCTGCTCCATGGTTTAGCGGGATATGAGCCAAACACAGACAAATGGAACAAACTAAATGAACCGGTTGGGCCAACGGGCCTTTTTCTGTGCTCTATGACTCTAGGTGTAAATTAAATAAGCAGTTTGAAATGCTAGAGTGGGTTTAAGAATTTTACATACTGGATGGTATGGATAAGGTGACAGGTTATATGAAGGATACTTCTAGTTGTGAAGATATAAGGTGGAGGGATGTTGGATTTGAAATCTGGATTTCATTATTCTGGCAGGGGATCCATATCCAAGACTGACGTCATTCCAGTGATTGGGTTAGAACAATAAGAGTGAGGAAGCAATCGAGATGTATGGTCATCTGGACTTTTCTTGCCCCCGTTTCTTGTGGTTTATCTCTTCTCATATTCATCCACACGGCATGGGCAGCAATGAGCAGGCCAGCATTTTTACACATCCTTGATTGACCCTATAACACATGGTTTTTACCCAGAGAAACCAAGGACTGCAGATGCTGGAATCTGGATGAAAATCCGGGCTTCCCCCCTGAGTGTGGTCGAGAGAGCCTACACCCATATCTCTGCCATTTCCCCCCACCGCTCCCAGACCTAACAGGGATAGGGTCCCCCTTGTACTCACATTTCATCCCCCCAGCAAAAACTTGCAGCCTAATGGCATGAACATTGAATTCTCCCACTTTAAGTAATCCCCACACCCCTTCCCCACACCCCCCCCCACCATCATGCTTCTACTCTTCTTCCCTTTCCTAGCCTCTTTTTTCCACCTTTTTTTTCTCTCCTTACCTTTGACCCATCTCCCAGTGGATCTGCTCTCCCCTCCTCCCCCTCATCTGTCTATCACTATCTCTTACCTGCATCTGCCTATCACCACCTCATGCCCACCCTGCCTCCCCTCTTTTGTCCACCTATCACTGCTCTCCTGTACATTGGGCTTCCCCTTTTCCTATCTTCAGTCCTGAAGAAGGGTCCTGACCCGAAACGTTGACCGCCTGCTTTTCTCCATGGATGCTGCCTGGCCTGCTGTGTTCCTCCAGCATCATTGTGTTTTTCATCACGGTTTTTACCCAGTTAAGTATTAACCACATTGCTGTGTGGGTCTGAATATCTACAGGTTATGTTTACCCAATGAAATGATGACAGTTTCCCTTTCCTGAAAAATGCCAAAAACCCAGTTGGGTTTTTTATAGATTTCACATTCACCACATTTATTTTTTAATTTCAGAATTCTTCTTCAATTACCTAAACCCAGCCATTGTAGAGGGATTTGAGCATGTATGTCGGGGTGGTTAACAGAATAACTTGTAACCACTAACAACCACTAAGTTGCTATACCCTGAGAAGTAATGGAATATTAAACTCCAAAGGTGAGGAAGTACCACATTCCTCAGCTTCACTTTGATGAATAAAATCTTTAAGTGTTAGAAATAGCCTCAGAAATGATAGATGGGGCTTGTCCCATTCCATCAGTCTGCATTAGTGCAGTTGAAGGCATTTTTGAAATGCCAGTCTTTCCCTCATTACTTGTCAGGTGAAGTGAACATTTGATACCATTGGCTGAAATGAGGAATTTCAAGATCAAAACTGATGGAATTAGCCAGAGGTACGAATCAAGTGAAAACATTAAGAAGTGCTAATAGAAGATCAAAAACCTGCTAGTTGAAGTGTGAATGTCAAAATGGAGTAGTACGTGTTACAAACATCACACATCAGCAAGTTCAAGGAGAAAGTCAATCATTTCTCATTGTTTTTTTCTTATCTCCAGCCAAGAATTTCCAAACATCTACCAATCCAAAGGCTTTTCTTGCCACCAACTGTTAATCTCATTGCACATGAACATTGTGCCCCTTTAGGATTGTGTCCTGCTCAAATACATAACTTCATCTTCATTTTCACTGTACCTCGGTACAAGTGACAATAATAAACCAATACCAATACCAAATAATCTATGATGTGCTGCCTCATGAAGGCAACATCTATCATCAAGGATCATGCCTTCTTCTCGCTGCTACCATCAGACAGGAGGTGCAGAAGCCTCCTGTCCCACACCACCAGGCTCAGGAACAGCTACTTTCCTCCAGCCATCAGCTTCTTCAACTGACCTGCACAACCCGAACCCTACCTTAGCAATGGAACATTATGGACCACCTCTTGCACTACCATAGACCGGGCTCTGATTGTGCTTTTTTTTTTACATTAATCGTTTATTTTGCAGTCTTTTTTTGTCTTCACTGTCTGGTATAATTTATGCATAATTCTTGTTCTGTGTGTTGTTGTCTGAACCTATGTGCCTGTGATGCTGCTGCAAGCAAGTTTTTCAGTGTACCTGTACCTCACCGTACTTGTGGACATGACAATAAACTCGACTTGATGACGTGATGCCTTATAATGATGCACAACGCTTCACTTGAGCAATGCCAAAGGAGATCTGCCTAAACTCTGTCTATATTTCTATCCAGTTAGAATAGGTTATGGGCTGTGAGATCTTGTATTTTGAGGGCAATAGATAATTTCACATTGTTTAAAGTTCACTGAAGCAGTTTATGATCCCATAAAATGATACAGTCTTGTAATATTCACTCAGACAAATAATGGTCTAACTTCACATTTAAATGCATTATTCTTTAAAGATAGACAGGGCATAGAACAGAGAAGAGAATTAAATTTGTAGATCTTCCTTTCACTGGTTTTGCAAGGAAGCTAATTAGGAAAATTAGAAATTAAACACATTGACATCTCTTCCTGATTCATTGCAAGAAGCACCGATTGTTAGACTCAATTGCAAGGGTCTCCTCATTCTTGAAGAGAGAAGACTGAAAGGTGACATTTCTAAAATAATGAAAAGTTTTGACATGGTGGATACAAAAAGAAGTTTGCACAGTGGGGAAAAGCAGAACTTAAATCATTGAGACATCCAGTGAGGAGTTTAGAAAAAACTTCTTTATCCAGAGAGAATATGGAAAACTCCCGCAGGAAGTGATTGAGGTGAAGATTATAGAGTAATTTAAGGGGAAGCAGAAAAATGGTATGGGGGAGGAAGGAATAGAGTTTCACTGAGAGATGTGGGAGGCTTGCAAAGGGACTGGCATGGACAGGTTGGGCTGAATGGCCTGTTTCTGTGCCTTTTGAACTATATAGTCCTTTTATAAAGTCCTGTAACATGCATTATTACTTAAGCAGGTCAAGTCCTCAACACACAGTTCTGATTATTTTCATTTGAAACCTATCCTCCAACATAGCCCAAGTAGAGTGCAGCACCATAAATGGTGTTGGGGACAAGGGGAACCCAAAAAACTCACATGTTCACACCATGTTTGAAATCATCTGATGCCGCCGGGAATGATGTGGCCAGGCATTGGAGGACCCACGGCAGAGGGATACAAGGAAAGGTTCCTTAGAAGCATAGAGTCTTTCCCTATAGCAAAGAAACAGGCCCTTCAGCCCATCGTCCATGCCATCCTGATCTTCTGCCCAGTTCCATCTTCCTGCCCCTGGACCATATCCCTCCAAACCCCTCCCATCCATGTACCTATCCAAACTTCTCTTAAATGTTATAACTGAACCCACATCTACCACTTCCGCTGGCAACTCGTTCCACACTTGCACCACTCTCTGAGTGAAGAAATGTCCCTTCAGATTCACTTGTATATTTCATCTTTCACCCTAAACTATGTCCTCGAGTTCTATTCTCACCCAACCTGAGGGGAAAAAGCCTGCATGCATTCACCCTATCTATACTCCTCATAATTTTGTATACCTCCATAAGATCTCTCCTCATTCTCCGCTCCAGGGAATAAAGTCCTATCCTATTCAACCCATTCCTATAACTCAGGTCCTCAAGTCCCAGCAACATCCTTGGAAATTTTCTCTGCACTCTTTCAAGCTTATTGATATCTTTCCTGAAGGTAAGTGAACAGATTTGTACTAAATTCGGCCTCACCAACATCTTGTACGACTTCAACATAACATCCCAACTCCTGTACTCAGTGGCCTGATTTATGAAGGCCAATTTGCCAAAAGCTCTCTTTATGACCCTATCTGTGACGCCACTTTCAAGGAACTATGGATTTGTATTCCCAGGTCCCTTTGTTCTACCTCACACCTCAGAGCCCCACCATTCACTGTCTTACCCTGGTTTGTCCTCCCAAAGTACATCACCTCACACTTGTCTGCATTAGATTCCATCTGCCATTTTTCAGCTGATTTTCACAGCTGGTCCAGATCACGCTGCAAGCTTCGATAGCCTTCCTCGCTGTCCACTACGTCCCCAGCCTTGGTGTCACCTGCAAATTTGCTGATCCAATTTACCACATTATCACCTAAATCATTAATATAGATGATAAACAACAACAGACCCAGCACTGATCCCTGTGGCACACCATTAGTCACTGCCTCCAGTCAGAGAGATAGCCGTCTACTACCATTCTCTGGCTTCTACCGCTAAGCCAGCGTTGAATCCAATTGGCCACTTCATCCTGAATGTCAAGCGACTTAACCTTCTGGACCAGTCTCCCATGCAGGACTTTGTCAAAGGCCTTGCGAAAATCCTTGTAGACAATGTCCACTGCCTTTCCCTTATCGACCTTCTTGGTAATCTCCTCGAAAAACTCTATAAGTTTGGTTAGACATGACCTACCAAACCAGCATTGTGTAGTGTTCCAATATATCTGAAGTAATGTGCATTCTCCACAGTAAAATTAAGACATCATTTATCAAACTCAAAGTATTACCTAAAAATTCAGTCAGTCAATTAAACCACAATTCAGAAGTAGCATAAAACACAAACACAAGCACTTTTTAAAAGACTTGGATAGAGTGGGTGTGGAGAGGATGTTTACATTAGTCGGAGATTCTCGAATCTGAGGGCACTACCTCAGAATAAAGGTACATCCCTTTAAAACTGAAATGAGTTTCGTCAGCCAGAGGGTGGAGAATCTGTGGAATTCATTGCCACAGAAGGCTGTGGACGCCAAGTCATTAGGTGCACTTAAGGAAGAGATTGGTAGGTTCTTGATTGGTTATGGGGCGAAGGGCTAAGGGGAGAATGCAGGAGAATGGGGTTGAAAAAACATCAGCTATTATTGAATGGCGGAACAGACTTAACGGGCCAAATGGCCCAATTCTTTTCCTACACCTTATGGTCTTAGGATGGACCAAGATTGAATTTCAAGGTGAGTATTTTCTACAGGTTTAAAATTCCTTTTCATTACATTTACATAAACATATTTAGAATTTACACTTCACCATTTAGTGGGTTACTTGCAATCACTCCCCAAATATATTGTCCTTCAACTATATATTCCACATTCTGAGATCAATAAAAAAACACAATATGCCAAAGTGGTTGTTGAGGAGGTATAAAGGGTTAAAGGTCTGCTTTTGCCAGATTAACGCGGAAACACTGCCAAGTAAAATTGAATAACTCAATACTCAAGCTTTGAATCCGAGTTCAATATCATTAAATGTGATGAAAGTTCCAGCTGTGTCCTGTACTTCCACTTCTGTCAGTTCTGTGTATTGTTTTCATCACAAACTTGAAACAAATCATTCTTGACTTCAAGTGTGAGAGACCACATTTTCCTTCAGAGATAGGATGGAAGGAATCTTTGTGCAAAGGACAAAATTAGACTGTATTGGTTCTTCTTCACTGCTTAGCATAAACATATGGTAGTCTACGAATCACATGTGTTCAGTCTTCACTTACAGACACTGTCAGCAGTCTGCAGGGCTGGATATTTGCATCATTTATTACCTCTGGAGTTGTCTCTTCCAATGCTACCCTGTTCCCATCTCCAAAATTCTGCTGTCTGTATCTTAATTCACTCCAAGTCCAGTTCATCCACTACATTCGAGCCTGCTAACCTATGCAGGCTTCCGTTCCATTAATGCCTGTTTTAAAACCGTCATCCTTGCTTTCAAGTTCCTCCACAGATTTTTCTCCACCTTCTCCCTCCAATCCCATCTCTGCATACTCTTCCAGCCAAGGAAACCTTCTGGATCCATCATCAAAGAACCCCACCATCTGAGCCATGCCATCTTCTTGCAGCTACCATTGGGCAAGAGGTACAGAAGTCCAACACCACCAGGTTCAAAAACAGCTATTTCCGTTTAACTATTCGGTTCTTGAACCAACCAGCACAACCCTAATCACTGCCTCGGTATAACAACACTAGGATTACTTTGATCACTTTGCACTAAAATGAACTTTGTTTTTTTTTCCCCAGTTGTGTTCTTGTAATGGTGTTCTTTCTGGTAAAAATTAAACCAATCATACATAATTTATGTGATGCTGCTACAAGTAAGTTTTTCATTGAATCTGTGCATATGTGTACTTGTGCCTGTGACAATAAACTCACTTTGATCTCTTTGCTCCACTGATTCTTTCACACCCTCTGAATTTTAATGACTACCATGTCAATCATTAGGCTTTCAGCTACCTTGACCCTAAACTGTGAAGTTCTCACCCTGAATTCTTCTCCTTATAATCCATCTCCCTGGCCAAGCATTTGGTCACTCATCCTTTGTATTTCGCTGCCAATTTTGTTCAAAGCAGCAAAAAATGACGTCTCTCCTGTTATGTACCAAGGGGTTTTTCATTGGAAACACAAGGGACTGCAGATGCTGGAATCTGGAGCAACAAATAATCTGCTGGGGGAACTCAGTAGCTCAAGCAGCATCTGTGAGGGGAAAGGGATTGTCGTTGTTTTGGGTCCTGATACAAGGTTTCAACCCGAAATGTTGACAAATCCCTTCCTCCTACAGATGCTGCTTGACTTGTTGAGCTCCTCCAATAGATCTTTCTTGCAAGGAATTTTTCATCATAGAAGAAAGAATAGCTGACAATCATCATTACTACTTCCAACTGCCCTGTACAGAAACTCCTCAAAATTGTTTAATGTGAAGGATGTGATGGACCTATATCCTTTGAGGACTGCCAAGAAGATTGTGCTATCTTCTTTAATGGATTACACTGGATGAAAATGCAGAATTGGTTACTTCTATTTGCAATTTGAAATACTCAATAAGTGAGAGAAAATTACTTGGGGGAAAAAAGCTTGGATATTCAAATTTACCACCTTGCAATTTTTTTGTTATTTTTCTCTGCTGGGAATTGCACCTGGTTAGAATTATTGCATTTTTTCACTGAATCTACTTCTTTCATTTTTCTAAGCAAGATAAATTAAGGTAATTAATTACAAGGCTAATTAAGGTAAACTATGCCTACATTTAATGTTCATCATTCAGTCACAGTTCTTTTCCTTCAGGGCAGGCAAAAGCTCAGCCAATGTAATTACACTGGCTGATTTCATTTCCATGAAGACATATGGATCCCAACTCACCCAACGGCCATCGGCTGAAAAAGTCAAGAAATACTCTGAGTATCAGCTTGTAGCTCATAAGTTGTATTACCTGAGCATCTAAGGTTTGCAATTATTTTATTGAGCATTAAGGGATGCACCAGGGAGTCCTTAGAAAGCTTTTAGTTACACTTTGAATTATCTTCCATTACACAAGTGTCCTGTCCAGTGCTTATGCTGCAGCCTATATCATTAAAATTAGGCTTGGTGATGATTGCACCACTGTGGGAGTTTGTTGTGCATAAATTAGCCAACATCATTTCCATATGGTAACTGTGTTAACAATTCAATAACTACTTTATTGATTGGTACATAACATAGCGGTTGTTACTGAGTCAATAATTAGAGGGATGAAAAACACGACGTTGTTGGAGGAACTCAGCAGGCCAGGCAGCATCTGTGGAGAAAAGCAGGCGGTCAACGTTTCGGGTCAGGACCCTTCTCCACGGATGCTGCCTGGCCTGCTGAGTTCCTCCAGCATCGTCGTGTTTTTCATCTAGATTCCAGCATCTGCAGTTTCTCCAGTATTTCTTCAATAATTATGGGGCCTAGGCTAATAAGTCAAGCTCAAAGTTGAGTTTATTGCCATCTGCACAAGTCCACGTGTGCACAGGTACAATGAAAAGCTTACTTGCAGCAGCATCACAGGCACACAGCATCGTATAAGCAGCATTCACAAGAAAAACATAAATTAAACATAAATTATATACAATTTTAACAAGAAAGAACAAAAACAAAACAAAGTCCGTTTTAGTGCAAGGTGATCAAAGTAATCATAGTGCTGCTATACAGAGGTAGTGACTATGGTTTTGTCAGTTGGTTCAAGAAGCGAATGTTTGAAAGGAAATAGCTGTTCTTGAACCTGGTGGTGTGGGACTTCAGGCTTCTGTACTTTCTGCCCAATGGTAGCTGTGAGAAGATGGCATGGCCCGGATGGTGGGGATCTTTGATGATGGATGTTGCCTTCTTGAGACAGCGCTTCCTGCAAATACTACCAATGGAGATTTGAATTCAATTCCCTCTTCAGCAACTCGTTCAATAAATCTGGAACTACAAAAGTCACTATGCGTTATAGGAGAAATTTCATTTGACCAATAGAATTTGGTCAAATGAAATTTCTCCTATAACGCATAGTGACTTTCTTTCACAGTAGTGTATCAGACATAAAAAAAATCATTTTAACTCCTGAACCAAGTAGAGTTATTTGTGAGCAAATAAAAGACTCAGCAGGTCAGGCAGCATGGGTAGAGAGGAAAGGACAGTCCACGTTTTGGACAGCCAATACAAAGAGATGAGGGGAAGGGATGGACCAAGAGCTGGCAAGCGATAGGTGGATCCAGGTGAGGAGGGGTTGATTGACAGATGGAGGAGGGAAGAGTGGAAGTTGTGACAGAGTCACAGGAAATCAACATTTACATCAAAAGCACTGGGGCAGAGTGGGGACACTGGTCCATTATATATGTTAGTTCAGACTAGAAATGCCAAACTCAATCTCCACTTGAAACAAACATGCTGAAACATTTAATCAAATAACAATTTTGAAAGATAGAACCAAGCCTGAGCTTTGAATTAAAATGCACATTTTCACAACGAAGAGAATTCCTGTAATAAACATATGGGTGAATTTTTTTCTCAGTTTTGATTGGGAAATGGAGAGAACCTACTTTTCATATTATTGAACTGCGTTCTGAGGCAATGACAGTTACAAAGCTTATTAAAAAAACCCTCAGTGCATGAAGTATCCATATGGTTTTGGAACACTAAGACACTAACTGCAAATCTAAAGCAAGAAGAGATTTTTGTAAGTTTTATAAATATTAGTGTTTGATGTTTATGATGTTTCTGCTTGGAGCCAGGCATTAAAACCACTGAGATATATCAGAACACTATCCTTTCAGGAGAAAGATTAGCATGGAATCAATGAATCATTGAAGCTTATAAGGAGGTCACACAGACTACTGTGTCTGTAACTCCACCCTGTAGAACCATCTACTCAGTCCCATTTTCTTGCTCCATAGCTCAGGAGATGTCTCCATCTTGATTGTCTCCAATCTGTAGTCATTGAGCCAGTGTGTGAATTGGAGATGCTCCAACACACTGGATAAATGTGAAGTGTTGCACCTTGGTAGGACTAATGTTAAGAGGCAGTACACTCTTCAGGGCAAGATCCTTAACAGTGTTGAAGAGCAGAGAGACCTTGGGGTGCAAGTCCATGGCTCATTGAAAGTGCCTACATAGGTAGATAGGGTGGTTAAGGTGGCTTATGGAATGCTTGCTTTCATTAATTGAGGTGTTGAGTATAGGAGTCAAGAAGTTATGATACATCTCTATAGAACTCTGGTTGGGCCGCATTGAGAGTATTGTGTGCAATTCTGGTCACCTCAGTATAGGAAGGATGTCAAGGCTTTAGAGAGGGTGCAGAGGAGGGGTACTAAGATGCTGCCGGATTAGTGGGCATGTGCTATCAGGAGAAGCTGGACAAACCTGGGCTCGTTTCTCCGGAGCGGTGGAGGCTGAGGGGTGTTCTGTTGGAAGTGTATAAAATTATGAGGGTCATAGATAGGGTGGACAAGCGATATCTTTTTCCCATTATTGAGTGATCCAATACCAGAGGGCATGCATTGAAGTTGAGAGGGGGTGGGTTCAGAACAGATGTGAAGGGTACGTTTTTTACTGAGAGAATGGTGGATGCCTGGAATGCATTGCCTGATAGGGTGGTGGAGGCAAATTCATTGGGGGATTTAATGGGCACATGAATGAGAGGAAAATGGAGGGATATGGGCAATCTGTAGGTAGGAGGGATTAGCTATGTTGGCATAATATTGTGGGCCGAAGGGCCTGTTCGGTGCTGTACTGTTCTATGTTCTAACACACAGGAAGGGAGAGGGGAGGAATTTCAGGACACAGCCTGAGGAAAGCACAAGTTCAAGAAGAGAAGGGTGCAACAGTCATGCAGTGGTGTTGAAAGGATTGATGAGCAGCTGAGAAGGAGGTCCTATATACGAGAGTTCTGGCCTGTACAATGTACCTACTGCCCCTGAGGACAAGACTGCAGATTGGACAGCCACAATACAGACCAAGGAATGATGAGTCAGAGGTCTGGAGGTGGGGGTGATGATGGGGGGGAAGAGCAGAATGGAAATGTGCTTGTGAATAGAGAATCCTTCATTACAGAGATAGATCGTTTCCTCTGCAGCCAATAACAAAATACCTGAAGGGTCTGTTGCCTTCCTACCTGTCGGTGCCAAGGTAAGTGTAAAGGACATCTTAGGGCAGCTAGAAATTAACTTGGAAAGGAAAGAAGTAAATTCAGTTGTTGTGGTCCATACCCTGGATATGGGTTGGACCAGGGAGTGGGTCCCATTGTAAGAATATCAGGAGTTTGGTTTGAAATTAAAACGCAGGATGTCACGAGCAATAATCTTGGGATTATTTTCTGTGGCACACACAAATTGGCATAAAACCAGAACAATTATAATGTGACTGGAATGTTAGTGTGGGAAAGAAGTGTTCATTTTCTTAGCACCACTTAGAGTTAGAGTCAGAGAGTCTTACAGCATGGAAACAGGCTCTTCATCCCAACTCATCCATGCCAACTGTGTTGCCCAGTGAGCTAGTCCCATCTGCCCGCACTTGGCCCATAGCCCCCTAAACCTCTCCCATCCATGTACTTATCTAGGTGGCTTTTAAGTGTTGCTAATGTGTCCGCCTCAACCACTATCTCTGGCAGCTCATTCCCATTACGCACCACCCTTTGCGTGAAGAAGCTGCCCCTGATTGTCCCTTTATAATCTCTCGCCTCTCATCTTAAACCTATGCCCTCTTGTTTTTAGCACCACCTCCTTAAGAAAATGACCATGAGCTTCCATCCTGTCTAATGCCCCCTCATGATCTTATATACCTGTACCAGGTCACCCCTCAATCTCTTATATTCTAGGGAATAAGTTCCTAGTCTATGCAACCTCTCCTTGCAACTCAGGGCCCTAAACTCAGGCAACATTCTGGTAAATCTTTTCTGCACGCTTTCTAGTTTAACAACATCTTTTCTATAACAGGGTGACCAAAGTTCTACACAGTGCTCCAAGTGCGGCCTCACCAACATTTTAAATAACTGCAAAATAACTTCCCAACTCCTATATTCAATGCCACGACCGATGAAGGCCAGCGTACAACATGCCAAATGCCTTCTTCACCATCTTTCTGGAAGAAGGAAATGTATCAATGTGGTCGGCCCCATCTGAATTGGGACGGGAACAGTCTTAGCAGAAAGGGAAATGAAGGTTACAAAGGCTTTAAACTGGTAAAAAAGGGTGGAAGAGAAAATCTATAGAAAATATAAGCAGCCTAAATCTAAACAAGGCAGGAAAATGGAGCATAGGAAGGAATAAAGAGAAGACAGTGACAGCAAGTAAGTAGATAGAGCTATTGAACAGGAGTCAAAAATGATGGGTCACCACACAGTGAGTGAAAATCCCATTAAAGGTAAGTTAAACTGTCTGCATAACAATGGACACAGTGTATGTATAAAACCAGGGAGATGGATGTAATCGTGCATTGGGAGGAACCAGACCTAATAGGAATTACTAAGAGATGGCTATAGAAAAATCAGGACTGGGAATTAAACGTTGCAGGGTAAGCATATTTCAAAAAGATAGAGAGGGGAAAAAAGGGAGAGGTGGAGTAGCTGTACTTATTAGATATAATGGTAGCAAAATGAATAAATGCAGCTGTAAAGAAGACAAAAATAGAATGGATTTGAATAGAGTTAAAAGGTAATAAAGGATAAATCAGGCTAATAGATGCAGTCTACAGATCACCCAATAGCAGAAGAGAAATGGAGGAAGAATTATGGAAGTCATTCAGGAAATTAGTGAAAAAACTGGGCAGATGAGGTAAAGGGGATAAGGGAAAGGAGTTTTGACAAGGAGCTGTACAAGTTCTTTCTAACATAATACACACAAAGAATCACGAGGGAAGATTAGTTATTGGATCTCGTAATGGAGAATGAATCTGAGCAGATAGAAGTAAAAGTCGGGAAAGGGAACAAAAATGGAAGGGCTGGAGGTGGATCGGACGGAGAGGTGGGAACGCAGGAACTAAGAGTTACCTGATATTGGAAAATACAATGTTCCTACCATTGGGTTGTAGACTACCCAGGTTGTATATGAGGTGTTGTTCTCCCAGGGAAGGGGAGTTGACATGGCACACAACTGGGAGCTTGGTTGCATGCTATTTCAACTCCCCTTCCCCACACCGACCTATCCATCCTCTGCCTTCCCCACAGCCAGGCAAACGAGAAGAGCAACAGAAGCAGAGCGCCATATCCTGCCTGGGTAGTCTACAAACCCAATGGTGTGAACATTGAGTTGAGTTTTCCAGTTTCAGGTTACCCTTACCTCCTGCGTCCCCTCCTCTCCTTCTCCTTCCGATCCACCTCCGGTCCTCCCATTTTGGTTCCCAATCCCATCCCGCCCCTCCTCACCCCCTCCAGGCACACCATCGCTCATTTTCACCTGCCTCCTTGCTCCTGGTTCCATCCACCTACAACACACACACCAGCCACAGGACACCGCGACCCCCGCCCCCCCCAACCTGCTTCCGTCTGCCTTTCACCTCTCCTTCCTTACTGATCAGATTCCAGAAGATTGTAGCCTTTGTGTCCCTGCTTATCGCCCTCCAGCAGCTGTCTCCAGCTTCACCCCTCCCCAGCTCCATCTGCCTCCTTTTTTACCTTGTCTACTTCCACCTATCACACCTACCTGTGTCTCTCAATTCCACCCCTCCCCTTCCCCCACCTGCCTCCTTCTGCCAATCATCCCTCACCCCTCCTCCGTCCACCTATCACCTACCAGTCTCATCCCTCTCCCTCTCCTCTTTATACTGGCTACCTTCCTTCTCCACTCTCAGTCCTGATACAGGGTCTCGTTCTGAAACGTCAGCAATTCCTTTCCCCCGCAGATGCTGCTTGACCTGCTGAGTTCCTCCAGTGGGTTGTTTTTTGCCGCTATAAGAACTATTGCTTTGCACAATGAAAAATCTTTTATAAAGTCCATTTATTAGTTAAAATTATTAACCCATTCTTCAGTATCTAAGGGAATGAATTACAGAAGATACTGAAACAATTTGTAGGAGTTTGTGGTTTATTTATGATATGACTTGGATGAAAATGTAGGTGGGTGGGTTAGTAAGTTTGCAGACAACACAAAGATTGTGGAGTTGTCAACAACGTGGAGGGCTGTCAAAGGATACAGCAGAATATCGATCAGTTACAGATATGGGCAGACAAATGGCAGATGGAGTTTAATCCAAACAAGTATGATGTGTCATACTTTGGGAGGTCAAATGTAAGGGGAAAGAATATAGTTAATGGCAGGACCCTTAAGCAGGATCTTGGCGTCCAAGTTCATAGCTCACTGAAAGTAGCCATGCAAGTAGATAGGGTGGTAAAGAAAGCATACGGCATCCTTGCCTTCAGTAGTCGGGGCATTGAGTATAGGAGTAAGGAAGTCATGTTGCAGCTGTGTAAGACTTACTTGGAGTATGGTGTGGAAAGGTTGGACAAACTTGGGTTGTTTTCTCTGGAGCATTGGAGGTTGAGGGGAAACCTGACAGAAGTTTATAAAATTATGAGAGACATAGATAGAGTACACAGTCAGAATTTTTCTCCTCAGGTAGAAATGTCACATACTGGAGGACATGCATTTAAGGTGAGAGGAGGAAGTTAAAAGAAATGTTCAGGGCAAGTTTTTTTTTACACAGAAAGTGCTGGGTGCTTGGAACGGGCTGCCGGGGGAAGTGATAGAAGCAGATATGGTTGTGATGTTTAAGAGGCTGTTAGATAGACACATAATATGCAGAGAATGGAGGGATATGGATCACGTGCAGGCAGAAGAGATTTAGTTTAATTCAGCATTGTGTTCGGTGTAGACATCATGGGCTGAAAGGGCTGTTCCTGTGCTGTACTGTTTGCTGTTCTATATGATATATTAACTGTCTGCCATGTTTCCTACCTACATTATTGACCATACTTAAAAAGTATTCCACTGGCCTGAGTCCTGAGATCTTGGAAGCTGCCAGAGGAGCAAGTATCTGTGTTGTTATTTTGCAGTGGGTTGACTCTCTCTATACTGTATCAGTCTGGAGTGCAATGAAATATGCAGTGCTTGCATGGATTGGTTCTGCCACAATACTCAAGAGACTCAACACTATCACGCTGAAAGCTCTCTGTTTGATTGGTGTCCAGATAATCAGATCATTGGACTCAATAGCCATTTACTTTGATACTCTATCTTCAGCACAATATAAACTTCTGAATGACATACTGCAGAAAATCACATTGCTTACTTGAACAACAACTTTGGGGTCCATGAACTTTATCCCAGAGAATGACTAAAACAGCAAGATCACAAGAACATCATCAGATACCAATAAACCATGCAAAATCTGCATTTGAATAGATAGAATCATTCAATCATCATCACTGGCTCAGCATCCTAAAATTCCCAAAGTCACACTGATGTGGGAGTTCTCCCCTTAATTCCACTGACAGGACCCATTTACTCAACATTAGTGATCATGCCTTTGGCTCCCTCTGCAATTCTTTCTCCAAACCTCTCTCCTCACTCAAGATACACCCTAAACCCATCCCAATGACCAAGTTCTTGGTTCACTGCCTGATAAGTTTGGCTTATCAAATTGTGTTTAAGTACCCTTCGGTGAAGTCCCTTGAGATGTCTGACAACAAGTTAGTACAGAAATGTATGTTCTTGCTCTTTAAGTTTTCAGCATGACATTCAGTTATGTTAATGGTAAAAATAGAGGATATATGGACAAATGGACATTTGCTCAAAAATGAGGATATGCATCAGTAATTATTAGGTGACCACTTCGACGAGCAGCCAGGACCTCCCGGTGGCCACCCACTTCAATTCCACATCCCATTCCCATACTGACATGTCTATCCATGGCCTCCTCTACTGCCACGTTGAGGCCAGGCGCAGGTTGGAGGAACAACACCTCATATTCCACCTTGGAAGTCTGCAACCTGATGGCCTCAACATCGATTTCTCTAACTTCCGGGAACCCCACCCTTTCGTTTTCTTCCCCACCTGCCCCCCCACCCCCCACCCACTCCTTTATCTTCCTTTATTCCTATGGCTTCCTTCCCCCAAGTTGATGACCTGCCCATCTCCTCCCCTCCCCCATCCTTTATTCCATGGTCCACTGCCCTCTCCTACTGGATTCCTTCTTCTTCAGCCCTTTGCCTCTTCTATCTACCACCTCTCAGCTTACTACATCATCCCCCCCTCCCCTACCCACCTACCTTCCCCCTCTCACCTGGACTCGCCTATCCCTTGGACTCACCTGTCACCTGCCTGCACGTACTCCTCCCCCTCCCCCCACCTTCTTATTCTGGCTTCTGCCCTCTTCCTTTCTAGTCCTGATGAAGGGTCTTGGCCCGAAACATCGAGTTTATTTCCCTCCATGGATGCTGCCTGACCTGCTGAGTTCCCCCAGCACTTTTTGTGTATTGCATCTGTGTTTTGTGTATTGTATTCCAGCATCCGCAGAATTTTTTGTGTCTCAGTAATTATTTCTGACCCATTTGGTTCCAAAAATTAATACTACCATATCTACGCTTGGCAAACTCAACTCCAAATATAAACTCTATTGACCTCACCACATTTCAAAACTTACAGATATCAGACTTCCAAAGTGTCCTTCCAAACTGTCCCTGTACAGATATCTCAAAGGATTATGCCAACTATGTGTTGTGGAAGTTTTGGATTCTCCTTTGCACATTAGCCATTCTTATGCAAATAGCTTTACAGAATGACTTTCCAAAATGCTCTTCTGTGTCACCTCATGAAAATTAATCTAACTGCATTACTTAAAGTCTAAGTAACATGGCATGTCTTAGCAATTCACCAGAAATTAACTAATGCATAACTCATACATTTAGCAGGCTCTCGGACTGTTGTCTCACATCCTGCTAATGCATATCACAGGGATAGCACAAGAATCTTATATCGCAAGCAATATTTTTTTTAAAGGCAAACTTGACAACCCCAAAGTCCATCAATGGAAATGTAAACCACCATCTGTAGCTTTCTGACTGGGAAACAGTGTAATTTATACAGTGACCACCAGAAGATGTACCAAAAGGTAGCGTAGCAGTTAGCATGATGCTATTATAGCGTCAGCAACCCAGGTTCAATTCAAACCCACTGTCTGTAAGGAGTTTGTACGTTCTCCCCGTGTCTGCGTGGGTTTCCTCCAGGTGCTCCGGTTTCCTCCCACATTTCAAAGACGTACGGGTTAGGAAGTTGTGGGCATGCTATGTTGGCGCCAGAAGTGTGGCGACACTTGTGGGCTGCCGCCAGAACACTCTACGTAAAGATGCATTTCATTGTATGTTTCTATATACATGTGACTAATAAACATACCTAATCTTGGTATTGGTATATTATTGTCACTTGTGCCGAAGTACAGTGAAAAGCTTATCTTACACACCGATCATACAGGTCAATTCATTGCACAGTGCAGTTACATTGAGTTAGTACAAAATGCATTGATGTAGTACAGGTAAAAACAGTAACAGTAGAGTAAAGTGTCACAGCTACAGAGAAAGTGCAGTGCAATAAGGTGCAAGGTCACAACAAGGTAGATCGTGAAGTCATAGTCCATCTCATCGTATAAGGGAACCGTTCAATAGTCTTAACACAGTGGGGTAGAAGCTGTCCTTAAGTCTGGTGGTACGTGCCCTCAGGCTCCTGTATCTTCTACCTGATGGAAGAGGAGAGAAGAGAGAATGTCCCGGGTGGGTGGGGTCTTTGATTATGCTGGCTGCTTCACCAAGACAACAAAAGGTAAAGAGAGTCCAAGGAGGGGAGGCTGGTGTCCGTGATGTGCTGGGCTGTGTCCACAACTCTCTGCAGCTTCTTGCGGTCCTGGACAGAGCAGTTGCCGTACCAAGCCATGATACATCCAGATAGGATGCTTTCTATGGTGCATCGGTTAGGAATCTTAGGAATACCAGTGCACTTAAGATGTAAAGGAGATAAGGAGCTGGGAAGAAAGGGATTAAGTAAGGTGAAGGTGAAACTGAAAGACTTGTGCAAGGGGTTTAACATAACCCGGGCCAACAGGGTTGGAATGTTGAGGGTGCTGACAGTTCCCCGGAAATGCTGCAAGCAAGCAACTTTTTGCCAATCCAGCATTTATTCAGATGATTGTTCCTCAAAAGGAGGCACCAACTGAAGCTTAATCTGGTTCCTGTTTCTACATCTGCACAGGTTAGATACCGGCATGGAAATATAGGCAACTCAAACTTGCCTGGTCTGCCCTCCAATCAAGAAATTGCATCTTACAACATTTCGTATATTTATCACCTTGACGTTGACAGATTTGCACCAAACTCATGGTTGAATCTGCTGCCGAAATGATCCTCAGTGCCTACCTCAACAGTTAATCATTACATTTACCAACCCCTAACCCACCCTAAAATCAAAACTCCCTTTGCACTTTCTAAGTTTAAGGCAATCCCTACATACCTCCAGGTTGCATTGAAATAAATTCTAAAACATGACCAAGATTCAGAAGTAATGTTTAAGCTAACCATTTGCTGGCACAAATATGACAGCAGCTAATCCCAGGGATTGGGAGAAGAGAACAAAGTGGGCTCTTCAAATCAATCAGCAGGAAATCAGCATTATCAATAGATCTTCTAACAATGAACGCCAGCAAGAGAACTATTACGGAGGATTAGGAGAAGACATATCAATTTGGAATTGCAGTGGAACTGCATACTGATCAACAAAGGCAAAATATTCACGCGAAAGACAGGAGAAAAAACATTTAATTGGCGTGTGCAGAAATACAGGGATGGATCTTCAATACTTGGCGATCCATTCTTGAGCATAAACACAATTGCTCCATACCTATAAAATGTAACTAACTGCACTGCTCATCAGGTTTATGAACCATTCAATTAGTTAAGTGCCTGCATCTCCATTGCTCATTTAACATCGAGAAACCATCTGATGTCTTCAATGTGTGAACAACTGACTTGAATAAAGTTCTTAATGCAGATAAAACAAAAGATCAGATGGATCAGAGAGGCTTGAGAGGATCCAAACTTGGATTCAGCTCTGTAGTGTAAGTCAGTGTATTCTTATTCTCTGATTCACAGAGAGAGTAAAATTCATCCGAGGTTCATGTTCTAAGTATTGCATGTCCACTGTAATGTGCTGTGCACCTCTTGATTTTAACTCCACTGGGATCTGTTTAGTACTAATGACGGGGGCAAATGTCAGGTGGGGGGGATGTCGTAACATTCTTACCTCTTGTATTACACCCACAATCCAAAATGTTTCGACCCAAGAATTCCAGTAGATTTTGAAAACATTCCTATTTTACATTCACAAACTATTAATTGGTGTTGCAGTTCCTGCATTACAACCCTTACTGTCGATCACCCATCTTCAAAAAGTCCTTGGCACTCAAACCCTTTAACACAGTCTGAGTTTTTAAACATGAAAGATTACCAACCTGACATGTTAATTCTTGTTCTCTCTCCACAGATGCTGCCTGACCTGTTGAGTATGTCTTTATGTTGGGCTTTCTAGCATCAGAATGTTTTGATCTTGGAATATGCCATCCTTGCCCTGGTTGATTTACGTGACTCCAGTTCCACACAAGTGTTCAACTCTCTGAAAAGCCCCAGTTAGCTATGCAATTCAAAGGCAATCAGGTGCAAGCAAAATATGTCAGTGTCGTCAACATTTCTGTGAACAAAGGAATTGGGATAAGACTAGACACACTGCCCCTCCCCCTCCACTCCTGCCAACTTATTTCTTGGCTCAAGAAGTCTTTTATTCCACTTAACCCACAGCTGAAAACAAAATCAATGGGAAAGTCACCCAGAGTTTCTTGAATCTGAGGTTGGTCATAAAAGCAGCAAAGCAGAAAGGTCAGGATTCAGCCTTGTGAGTTAGTGGATGTGATACATGTCTATTAGCTGCTAAAGAAAGTGCTATCTTAAGTTTGGTGAGTTGCTGCTTCCAGAAGGGCCTGTGTCACATGGTTATATCTTGAAACATAGCTGTACTGTGCTTGGAGATCAGTTGAAGCCTGCCCGCCTCAAGGAAGAGTTGTGGTTACTAGATGCTCTGAATCTAAGTGAATAAATAAGTCAGGTGACTCTGGAGACCAGTTCAGAAGAACTCACAATACACAACTGTAGGCACTGAACATGATGTGTCATCTACTAACAAATTCTTGCCATGACAAACAGGGACCACATTTATTAGCCTGAGATATGAAGAGACCTCGAGGTTTCATGAGCCGTATCACAAGAGAATGCAAAGAAGATTTATGAGAATGTTGCCAGGACTCTATGAGAGTCATATCCTATGAGAGCAGTTCAGAGACACTTCTGGTCAGAAGAAACTTGGTGACCTTATAGAGGTGGATGTGATCTTATCGAGGTGTATAAAATCGTGAGGGTCATAGGTAGAATGAACGCACACTGTATTTTTCCCAGGGAAGGGGAACTAAATACTAAGAGGGCATAGGTTTAAGGTGAAAGATTTAAAAGGAACCTGAGAGGCAACATCTTCACGCAGAGGGTGGTGCGTATATATGGAACCAGATGCCAGAGTGTAAAAGGTAACTGGAAATCTAAGGGTTAATGGTGTGCAGCTATCATTCCTTCAACCATGGCGTGACATTGCTTCAACCATGGTGTGACTATAGTTATGACTACAAGTTGTGCAGGTGCTGATGAGAAACAAAGAAGTGCTTAAGGCATACCTTGCTTTGCTAAAAGTTTGCTGTAAGCAACTGCCCTAGCATGTGCAGTTTCCCATGTAGATTAAGTATAAAAGAAGGGACACTAACCTGTAAATCTATGAGTGGGAATCAGTACAGAGCTCGGGTTACACTGTTTACTCTCTCTGTATCCCTCCCTCCTGTCAGCATTAAAATAATAAAACATTAATTATACACTCCTCGGTTCTGCTGTTGTCTGCTTTATTACAGCGTGGGTCGACTTTCACAAGAGAAAGTGGCTGAGGCAGGTACAATAACAACATTCAAAAGACATTTGGATAAGTACATGGATAGGAGGGGTTTAGAGGGACATGGATCAATCATGGGCAAATGAGACTAGCTTGGCGGGCACCATGGTCAGCATGGACGAGTTGGGTTGAAGGGCCTGTTTCCATGCAGTATTACTCGATGACTCGACATACCAGAATGGTTCACTGGGTTACTGAAAAAGGGTTGATTTGTTTAACAGCATAATTATCTTTCCTGCACTGAGCTGCAAAGAAAGACAATAAAAATAAGCAAAAAAAAATGGAAGGGCTTAAACAAAAATATTGACATCCTTCACAGCTTGAAACAAAAGTCAGTGAAATGTTGCAAGCTGTTTGACTTGTCCATTGCCATTCTGCAGTAACTGGTGACAGAGAAAATAGACTGAACTAGTGCTTGTCAAGACAATGAGTATGAGACGTGATGAATGTCACTGTTATTAATTACCTGGTCTATTACAGGGCTGGGATAAATCACTTTTATCTTGAGGCTACTGAGCTTGATACAATGAAGGACAGCTGCCTCCTTGGCCTTCTCCTTACAATGTGTAGCTGACACCTCATCCCTTTCACATTAGAATGGACGAATACCTGTTACTTTCACATACACCAAAAGATCTGTGGATAAAGCTCAGAGCTTTGCGAGTTAGGTTGACGAACAGGAGCGGGGTTGATGTACTGAAGTAAATTGGTTGGTGGCACAGTTCCAATGACCTTACGATGCAGTTTCTGTAAGACCTTGGTCGGGCCACACTTGGAGTATTGTGTATAGTTTTGGTCACCCTACCATAGGGAAGACTTTATTCAACTAGAAAGCGTGCAGAAACGATTTACCAGGATGTTGGGGGGCCTGAGCTACAAGGAGAGGTTGCGTAGACTAGGACTTTATTCCCTGGAATGTAGGAGATTGAGGGCTGACCTGATACAGGTACATAAGGTCATGAGGGGCATAGACAGGGTGAAAGCACATTGTCTTTTTCATAGGGAAGGGGTGCTAAAAACAAGAGGGCATAGGTTTAAGATCAGAGGTGATGGATTTAAAAGGGACATCAGGGGCAACTTCTTCACGCAAAGGGTGGTGCATATTTGGAATGAGCTGAAAGAAATAGTGGTTGAGGCGGGCACATTAGCAACATTTAAAAGCCATCCAGATAAGTACATGGATAGGAGAGGTTTAGGGGGCTATGGGCCAAACGTGAGCAGGTGGGACCAGCTTGCTGGGCAACACAGTCAGCATGGATGAGTTGGGCCGAAGGGCCTGCTTCCATACTGTATGACTCTATGATTCAATCCTGAACTCTGGTGCCATCCATGTGAAGTTTACACTTTCTCCCTGTGACAACATCAGTTCAATTTCCAATTTCCTCCCACATCCCAAAGATGTGTGGGTGGGGAAGTCAATGGGCCACTGTAACTCACCCTGGTATAGATTTGGTGGGGAGAATAGGTTACAGGGAAACTTAGTAGGGAAAGGGTTTGTTCTATGAACTGGCATAAATTCAGTGGGCTGAATGGCCTCCTGCCATAAGGAGAAATGGAAACCTCTAACTAAAATTAGGTCAAAACATATAGGGATCGGCAACTCTTCCAGGAGGAATTATATTCCATTATTCTAATCTACATGAATCTTAGTACTTCAGGAAAACTCCCTATCTCATTGGATGAGGTTGTGCTGACCTCCAGTAGACAGTGAAGGGCAGAACGCTTGGCTTTTCTACACTTTCCAACAAGCTTAATGCTTTCACATTGGACCCACCACTCAGTCCTGCAACTGAACCGAGACTCTGGTAATGCAATGGATCCAGCTCGTTGGTTTTATTCAAGGAAGGGCCAGCAGACAAAAGTGTGGCCTTATTTTATTTTAAATGGAATTGAGAAAGTGAAAAGGCTTCCCCCTTTACCTTGGTATTGGTATTGGTTTATTATTGTCACTTGTACCGTGAAAAACTTGTCTTGCATACCGATTGTACAGGTCAATTCATTACACAGTGCAGTTACATTGAGTTAGTGCAGAGTGCATTGAGGCTGTACAGGTAAAAACAATAACAGTACAGAGAAAAGTGTCACAGCTACAGAGAAAGTGCAGTGTAATAAGGTGCAAGGTCACAACAAGGTAGATCGTTGTGATGTTTTTAATTACTTTCCATCATGTTAAGATTTTCTTTAGTAATATAGGAACCATTTTACAGTCATACAGCAGGGAAATAAGCCCTTCAGTCTGTTGCATCTGCACTAATCATTAACCACACATTTTAAAACAATTCTACATTAAACCCATGTTTTTATCCTCCCCAAGTTCTCTTCAACTCCCCCTAGGTTCTACCACTCACCTACGTACTAGAGGCAATTTACAGTGGCCAACTAACCTACCAATCTGCACATCTTTTGGGACGTGGGAGGAAACTGGAGCACCAGGCTAAATCCACGCGGTCACAGGGAGAAAATGCAAACTCCATGTAGCACGGTACAAGGCAGGCACGGTAGTGTAGCAGTTAACATAATGCTATTACAGCGCCAGTGACCCAGGTTCAATTCTGGCCACGGTCTGGAAGGAGTGTCTGCGTGGGTTTCCTCTGGGTGCTCTGGTTTTGTCCCACATTCCAAAGACGTATGGGTTAGGAAGTAGTGGGCATTCTATGTTGGCACCAGAAGCGTGGCAACACTTGTGGACTGCCCCTAGAACACTCAACACAAAAGATGCATTTCACTGTGTGTTTCGATGTACATGGGACTGATAAAGATATCTCATCTTATCTTATAGACAGCATCTGAGGTGAGGACTGAACCTAGGTTCCTGGCTCTGTGGGACAGCTGTTCAACTGGCTGTACCAACGTACCTCCCAAAGATGTCTCTGATTGTCAAAGGCATTAAAAATAGTTCAAAGGTCATTGACAGTGGTGAGTGGTCGAAAGATGTTCAGGGGGAGGGGTCAGGATACGTGGCCTGATGCCCAGGCACTTACATGAGAGGACACTTGGGTACAGAGGGTCATCCCAACTGACCTTCCATATCCAGATCAAGTTAGTATGGATATACAAGCACTGTGGGTGGCAAGTTCGGGGACTGGGCTGATTCAGGATGATCAAGATTTTTAGTGTTGACAAAATAGTTTCGTTAATGAATAAAATCAGACATCATTGACACCTCTTTTCACGTAGTTCCTTCACAGAAAATGGAAGGGTATCCATGGCAACCAACGATCTGCTGGAAGAACTCAGCGGGTTGTGCAGCATCTGTAGGATGAAAGGAATTGTCAACATTTCGGGTTGAAACCTGCATCAGGACTAATGGGTGTCCATGTTCACCAAAGATTTTCTTTTCACCAGCAGCCTCTGGAAAGAATGCTAATCGGACTCTGCCTGGAAAAAGAAATGACGTTGGCTGCTGGCCAGAATTGGTCTGTAGGTCCTGGAAGAACCACTGAGAAGTTCAAACTGAGGGAAAGACTTTTCACCCCCATCATTCTGTGTCATTTACTCCTTTTTGTGAGCATTTAGTTCAGATCATGTTTCAGTGATCTTTTTCCATCCCCACATCTGCTGCACTCAGTCCATTTCTATCCAACTGATCATATCTTTTCATCATTTTTCCCCTTCACACTGAACTTTGCATTGCATCTTCCATAAGCCTCAAAAAACATACTTTGTATCACATGGTGATTGCTTTGCTCTTGTAAGGGGTTTATCTTCAGGGCCACATTGACTCTTGACTTTTATTCCATACATCAGGGGCATGTGCAAGAACTTAACTCTGCCATCTTCTGGAGAAGCACGTTCACCCATAATATTATGGGCAAAAATGTGTGCAAGTATCCATAATCCTACATTAATAATATTTTTCAGGCAAATTATAAGGGGGACCTCACCTCACCTATCTCTCCCCTGCCTATGTTCTTGCTACATGCTGTGAACAAACATGATACTTTAGTGTTCTTATCAACCTAAAGTGGTGACTCACTAATTTTTCCTTGAAACCATCTTGCTGTGCTCGCCTTGTCGGTTATTTTCAAACATTATCTTGTCATCAGCTTTCCTATTGTTCACACATTCTACAGATCTAATGCTTCCTTTACTTACCTCCATCAGCACCTCGAAGAATTGTACAACATCTGACAAGTATGATCACCCCTTCCCTTCTCCTGGATATGCATGACAGATGATTTTTGTGTGTGCATGCAAGGAGTTAATATTTGGAAATCGATCTTAATTAAGATAAGATTTATTAGTCACAAGCACATCAAAACACACAGTGAAATGCATCTTTTGCGCAGTGTTCTGGGGGAAGCCCGCAAGTGTCACCACGCTTCTGGCGCCAACATAGCATGCCCACAACTTCCTAACCCGTACGTCTTTGGAATGTGGCAGGAAACCGGAGCACCCGGAGGATACCCACGCAGACGCAGGGAGACCGTACAAACTCCTTACAGACAGTGACCAGAATTGAACCTGGGTCTCTGGCGCTGTTATAGCATTACGCTAACCACTACACTATCATGCCTGCCCATCTAATCAGATGGAGACACAAGAGACTGCAGTTGCTGGAATCTGGAGCAACACACAAGATGCTGGAGGAACTCAGCGGCTCAAGCAGCATCTATGAAGGGAAATGGACAGTTGACATTTTGGGTCAAGACTCTTATCTGGACTGAAAGATAGAGGGGAGATAGCCAGCATAAAATGGTGGAGGAAAGGGGTGGAGCAAGAGCGAGTAAGTGATTGGTGGTTTAATTAGTCAGATGTACATGATACTGATAAAGCATACAAATGTTATACCCACAATACAGACAAGTATGTCACACACACCACACACTACACAAATACACATAAACACAACACATCCCTTCTTCTCTGACAGTTCCTCAGGATTGAAGACAACCTGTATCTGCCCACGATGAAAAACACGATGATGCTGGAGGAACTCAGCAGGCCAGGCAGCATCCGTGGAGAAAAACAGGCGGTCAATGTTTCAGGTCAAGACCCCTCTTCAGGTCCTGAAGAAAGGTCCTGACCCGAAATGTTGACCATCTGCTTTTAACGTTGACCACCTCCAGCATCATCGTTTTCAGCTAGATTCCAGCATCTGTATCCTTTGTTTCTCCTCTATCTGTCCTCAGTCTGGAGGCTATGGAATGGCTAATGTGGGGCCCCAGACTGCCACGAGCGAGGTTGAGTGGACTAATGCATTCCCCTTCTATTGTCTGCACTTGGTCTCCATGTGCTCCAGGGGAAACTGAACATTTTTGCCCTCATCCTGCAGATGAACTCAACCCTGTAGAGAGCTTGTTGGATCTGAGGTGATGTACAGAGCAAGGAAGGTAGAAAAGGGAAATATAGCACTAACAGAGCCTTGCTTAACTCCAATCTGGGACTGAAGCAGTGGTAGATATGTTGGGGAGGATCATTAGTTTTGCATGTCATTGTGGAGCCAATGGAGGAAGATGGCAAACTTTTATTGGCAGCTAAATTTAAGAAGCATCATCCTTCATCTCCAACAGTCAGCAGAGCCAAAGGCTTTGTTGGAACAAAAAGTCCATGGCCCATGGTTGACGTTGCTCCTTCTATTTTGTCTTGTTTTTATTGAATGGTGAATATCATCACCACTGCAAGCAGTTCTTTGGGTCCTGGAGATGATGATCGTTACAACGATTTCCTCCGTGACAGCAAGAAGACCCCCCCTGTTATTGTTCTAATCAGGGTTGTTTCCTTTATTGAAACTGATCGAGGTTACAGAATCTCTGATAACCTCAGGCATACTCTTCCCAGGTACGGTCATGAATTCACACCACATTTTCATACTGCTACAGGGCTTTTTCCCTGCTTCAAGGGCCTTGTTGTTTGTCAGCTGATGGATGCCTTTCCAATCTCTTGCTGGCTGAGATGGCACTGAGTTTGCAGTACATATGTGCAATGGTGTCTGAAACACCTGCATTGAAGATACAATCTTCGCTGAAGAGTTCTTTGAAGTGCCCTCCTCTGGTTCTTCATAAGTTGGCGTCTGGATACTTGTACCATTGCTGATCTTGACACAAATAAAGAATTCATGTACGTCATGGTTGTTGGTTTCTCAATGGACCTTCTGTGCTCTTTCCACCCACTATCTGTTCAGAACACCTTGCACTTGAGTAGCTCCTGAACCTCCTGCTCATTCTCATCAAACCAGTCTCAGTGTCTTCAGGTGAAGAAACCAAGGGTCCACTCATGGGTGCTAATAACATTGCAGTCCAGGCACTCTTGTGGACATTTTGCAGTTCTCCTTGGTTGGGAGCCGTCAGGTTGGTTGGTTGGGAACTGTCAGTTTGGTTCGAAAGGCAGTTCTGAAGATGTGAACCGTGCAGTGATGTAATGGTTTTAAGATACTAATCTCAAATCCACTGCATTTGGGATTAACTAAATTAAATCTGGGTTGAGGACTTGGTAAAGACACACACACACACACAAACACACAGTGCAACCTCTATGGACTGCAATCATTTTGTAAAATACAGCATATTAGTTTGTTTTACTGTACATGAGCTGTTACAACAAATATTAATGCTTCATACATCAGAGCGCAAATGAGGCGCAGCCCATCACTGTCACTCCCCTTGGGGAATGTTACTTGACATTTAACAACTCCAGCCTCAGTTAGTAATCCTGAGAGAGTGGTTTCATTTTGCTGATCACACTGTCAGAGTGATTCAGTCAAATTGCAGGATTCAGTGGATTGCCTTCCAAGAGTTACCAAAGTGATTTTAGAAGTCTGGTTATAAGCCTAGAAGATCCAGGTCCTTATATATACAGAACGACAGATTACTTCAAACCATTATATTGCAGGACGCAGGTCACTGATTGGTTTCTGAACTGTATGATGGTCAGTTGGCAGATTTCAGTTTGGAAGTTAATTGTGTTTTGCGATAAGTTCAGCAAAACTCCGCAGCAGTACAAGTGGAGAGCTCAACTCACTGCAAAGGTCACAAAGATTAACAACGCCACTCCCATCCAAAATGGTTATGATTGCGATATTCCCCTGTCAATTAATTCTGATGACCATGCTCCCTTATTGCTCTTTCCCTTTAGAAATTAACCTACTTTTTTTAGGGTGCAGCTATAGCTTTGTCAATAATCAGTTTCCTTTGAACTTTAAATATTCTTTGTTTTCCGGGTAAATTTCCTTCTTTCTGCATCCCCACCTAACCACTAACTAACTGCTGACATTGTATTATCAATAGGCAACCTGGTGTTTATTTATCTGCCCTGTCTCACTGGTATAATATGTTAATATTAGGAAAATGATTGTAACATGTTAGCAACATGTCCCAATGTACTTTGTTGACCAAGTTCTGCTTGAAAATGTTTTCCTGTTATCTTGCCAAGAGTTTAGCAGAATTTCAGAACCATTATGTAAAGGTGATTGCAATGCTTTCAAAGTTCAGACTACTTTCCCCATTATTGCCCCTCTGCCAAGTCCTGAGGACTGTCATCACTAATATTTGATTCAAATCCTTTGGTATATGATGAATGGCTCAGTCAGATCAAGGAATGATGATTCCTTTAATACCGCTATTCATATTTTCAAATATTACTGATAGCCAGTTCCCATTAATGGCTTTTTCATTAAACAAAACTCAATTTGAGGAGTCTGGGATCTACAATAATTGTGCAGGCCATCAATCATTGATTAGCATGAATACAAGATACTGAACCACTCTCAATGTACCATTGCCTTGCTTCAATATCACAGAATGATTACATCTCAGAAGGATACCATTCCGTTCGAGTTTACAGTAACTCTATAAGAACAATCAAATTATTCCCATTCCCGCACTCTTTTCTGACAACTCTGCAAATTCCTTCCTTTCAGACACTTATCCTGCTTCCTTCCAAGAGTTACAATAAAGTCTGCCTCCAAAACTACCCCTGGCAGTGCATTCCACATCCTAACCAATTGCTACATAATTTCATTTTTCTCATTCAATCACCTTCACTTGATTTCCCCTGAGTTCTTGACCCCTCTACCAATGGCAACAATTTCATTTTATCCACTCTATCATTCATGATTTTAAATATTTCTATCACATCTCCTTGCAATCTCCTCTCTTTCAAGGAGAACAGCCTCATCTTCTCCTGTTTATCCATAAAACTGATGTCCTTCATCCATGGAATCATTTTAGTAAATCTCTTCTGTCCCTTCTTTAAAGCCTTTACATCTTTCCTGATGTGTGGCATCCAGAAATATCCTGCAGTTATGACTGAACCATTATTTTACAGATTTTTTTTTTGTATCTTTTCAACCTTTTTTTTTTACTCTTTGCCTCTCTCTGTCAAGCCCAAGAGCTCAATCTGCCCTGCCACTTTCAACAAACTATGCAATGTACCCCGAGATTTCTCTATTGTTTTGCCCCATTTAGAACTGTGTCCTCTAGTTTATATTACCTCTTCTCATTCTTCATACCAAGCTGTAATACTTCAAATTTCTCAGCATTAAATTTCATTTGTCACTTCCACCAGCTAAATTCACTTACCTCTGAATTTAATGTCATCTACATATTTGGAAGCTCTGCTTTTCCACAAGTTCAAATAACCAACATATAGCAAGAGAAGCAGAGGTCCTAGGACTGACCCCCATGGAATATTCTTTCTCTATTCCTTCCAGTTCAAGAAATAACCTTTCATTATTACTCTTGTTTTGTATTACTTAGCCAATTTTCTCTCCATGGCCTTCATTCCATGCCCTTCAATCTTGATGACAAGCTTATTATGTGATCTGTCTCAAATGTGTTTTTGAAGTCCATAAATACTTCAATCACTGCACTTTTCTCATCATCCCTAGCAGTTACTTCATTAAACACTCCATCAAGTTAGTTAGAAATGATTTGCTTTCAACAAATATCTGGAAGATTTCTCTAAAATTCTACACTTCTCCAATTGACTGCTGACTCTGTCCCTAATTATTGTTTCCAGGAACTTTCCCACCACCAGAGTAAACTGTCTGGTCTGTAGTTATTAGGTTTATCATGGCATCCTTTCTTGAACAATGGTCTAACATTTGCAATTTTCCTGCCTTCGGGCACCATCCCTGAGTTTGGAAGATTCTGGCCAGGGCTAACGCAATCTCCTCCCTTACCTCACACACAGCAACCTCGAATGTATCCCATCCAGACCAGGGGATTTATCCATATTAAGTAGTACTCATCTTTCTGGTACCTCTTTATCAATTTTCAATCCATCCAGAATCCCAACTGGATCTTCTTTTGCTGAATCCAGCAGCATTTTCTCCCTTAGTGAAGACTGATATTCATAGTTGGTATTTGGTTTATTGTTGTCACATGTATTGAGATACAGTGAAAAGTTTTTGTTTGCATACCATCCAGACAGATCATTCCATACATAAGTACATTGAGATAGTACAAAAGGAAAACAGAATGCAGAATATAGTGTTGCAGCTACAGAGAAAGTGCAGTGCAGGTGGACAAATAAAGTGCAAGGGCCATGACGAAGTAGATTGAGAGATCAAGAGTTCATCTTTATTGCACAAGAGGTCCGTTCAAGAGTCTTATAACATTGGGAATAGAAGCTGTCCTTGAGCCTGATGGTGCATGTTCTCAAGCTTTTGTATCTTCTGCCCGATGGAAGGGGGGAGAAGAGAGAATAACCAGCATTGGAGGGGTAATTGATTATGTTGGCCGCTTTCCTGAGGCAGCAGGAAATGTGGACAGGGAGGCTGGTTTGTGTGATGGATTGGGCTGTGTTCTCTTCAATTTCCTCGGTCTTGGGCAGAACAGTTGCCATAAAGTGCTCATTCTGCTTCCATGAGTAATTTCCTTTTTGTTCTCCAATCAACCCCAACTCTTCTCTTTCCACCCTTTCCTTGTTCACATGCCGATAAGATATTTTTGGATTTCTTTTACATTTGTTGCCTGTCTTGTGTCATGCTCTTCTTTTAGTCCTCTAGTTTAATCCCTTACTCCCTTTATTACTTCCTATCTGAACTTTGCAATCAGCCTATTTCTGAGCTGTATCTCTCTATGATTCAAATCCTCCATTATCACCCAAATGACTGGCTCTTCTTTTTTATGAAGAAAACCCACAAGGCTTCTGCTTCCTGTGTTCCTCTTTAACCCCACCTGTGCCTCTCCTTTGACAGATATGTTGCTGATCATCTTTCTCACAGAGGTGCTTGAAACAATGTTTGGCTGGAAATCGTAAAGTGCCTGTTTGGGGACAATGGACAGTTGGCCCAATAATTTGGTGTTGGTTCCACCATCAATAGCATGAGGCTTGATGAGTTGTGTTACATTGACAGGTCTTTGAACCAGGAGCTCAAAGAAAATGAGTTAATTCTGGGGCTAAGCCCCACGTGGTCACCGGGGAGGTGGGGGGTTGGGGGTGGGGGACAGAGTTCTGCAGATTGTTGGCCGTCGGGGTGGCGATTTCAGTGGTTGGGTATTGAAAGGAGAGCCATTGCACTGGGAACAGGAAGCAGAGGAGTCCTGACTGATTAGTAAGTGGAGGGATTGCACTTGAGGTTGGTAAAGAGGTCTGGCAGGGAGGTTGGCAGAAGGGTCAGGGAAGGGTTGGTGGGGGGAGGGTTGCACAGTGACTGGATATGGAGGGAGTTCAATATCAGTGGGGATCTGGGAATACAGGATCTGTGTAGCAGGGAAGTGTTAGATTGATCGTGGAGTAGGTTTATATAAGTTGGCACAACATCATGGGCCGAAGGGCTGATACTGTGCAGTACTATAGAACCATAGAACAATACAGTGCAATACAGGCCCTTTGGCCCTCCATGTTGTGCCGACCTTCAAACCACTCCTAAGACTAACTAACCCCTTCCTCCCACATATCCCTCTATCTTAAATTCCTCCATATGCCTATCTAACAATCTCTTGAACTTGACCAATATATCAGCCTCCACCACCACCCCAGGCAGCACATTCCATGCACCAACCACTCTCTGGGTGAAAAACCTCCCTCTGACATCGCCCTTGAACTTCCCACCCATAACCTTAAAGCCATGCCCTCTTGTATGGAGCATTGGTGCCCTGGGAAAGAGGCGCTGGCTGTCCACTCTATCTATTCCTCTGAATATTTTGTATACCTCTATCATGTCTCCCCTCATCCTCCTTCTCTCCAATGAGTAAAGCCCTAGCTCCTTTAGTCTCTCCTCATAATGCATACTCTCTAATCCAGGCAGCATCCTGGTAAATCTCCTCTGCACCCTCTCCAACGCCTCCACATCCTTCCTATAATGAGGCGACCAGAACTGGACACAGTACTCTAAGTGCGGTCTAGCCAGAGTTTTGTAAAGCTGCATCATTACTTCGCAGCTCTTAAACTCTATCCTATGACTTATGAAAGCTAACATCCCATAAGCTTTCTTAATTATCCTATCCACCTGTGTGGCAACTTTCAGTGATCTGTGGATATGAACCCCCAGATCCCTCTGCTCCTCTACACTGCCCAGAATCCTGCCATTGACCTTGTATTCCGCCTTGTATATTCTATATATACCTCACATTTTTGCATAGTACTATTCTATGTAGGGGCAGGGAGGATGACGAGTCAGTTGTTTGGTTGGGTCATGTTGGTCTTCAAGGCAGTCAGGGATTGAGAGAGGCATTGATTGTCAGTGAGGAGGGATGTGGGTTGGTGGGTCAGCGATAGGAGTGGGTTGGGCAAGGTTGGAAACTGGAGTAAGTACTGGTGAGTTTTGGAAGGAAAACCGAGTAAGTACATCACTTAAAGGGGGCCAATCAGGTCCTTGAAACCATGGACAGAGAACTGCTCAGGCATTGAAGCATTGCAAATGCAGCTTCTGCATGAATGACTGCTGACAATGCAGACCGTGCATGGGTGCCACAAAATTCTTAGTGGGCAATGTATCTTGTTGGATGCCACTGTGCACAACTGCACTCCTCTGCATGTTAGAGACAGCACTCAAATCGCAGATCCTCCAATGCACACAAAGTCCATGATTTTCACCTACAGCTAGCCCCTACTTATGGAGGGGTCAGGAGACGCACCATATCGCGATTTTCCATAACACATCATCTATGCATACATCGACAAATGTGAGTTGAATTTGTTTTTATTTACTGTATTTACTTATTTACTGTAATTCTGTAAGGGCGAACTTTATTCCATACCTCATATTTTTGCATAGAGGTTTGTGAATTCTGTGAGGGCAAATTCCCGTAACCTAAATGGCCATAACGCAGGGGTCACTGGTAGTTATTTTATCATTGAGGTCGAATCACATGGATGAAAACAAAATGCTCACAGTTTCTCAACAATCAATGCACACCAGTTTCTCATCAGAATAATTGGATTGGAAAGCACTAAATGTTGCCCAAAACACTGAATTTATTGAAACTCATCCCAATGAAGTTTACTGTAAGATGTGCCAGAAACTGACAACATCAGACTGCTGAATCAGTTGGGAAGTTTACCGTCGGAATATATTAAAGAGGAACATTCAGCTTTAAACAGTAAAGCACATGCCTGGTATGGAATTTCAATATTCCTGATGCTGAAAAATAACTAAGTTACCATTGAACTTTAAAAAGATATTTATTTTATGGAGGGATACAACAGATTCTTCTCCAATTTTACTGGTGAGATCATTAGGACAGTAAATAATTTACCACCTGTCATCATTGTGGCTTGGTGTCAACCAGGGCTGTTAGTTGGATTCTCCTGCTGAGTCAGAGGCTGTAGTTTCCTCCCCCACAAGGGACGCCACAGGACAAAAATACAGATTGTCATTCCAGTACAGTGTGCTGTGCTGTTTAAGTTGTTGCCCCTTGGATGAAACGTTAAAATGGAGCCCTGTCTTCCTTCTCAGTTGGATGCAAAAAACCTTCAGCTACAATTTTGAAGAAACACACAAGGACCATCTCGTGGTGTCCTGGGTTGCAAAGTGAAACAGGCACAATGTTTTTTCTTTATGGCCACATGTTATGTGCAAATTGTTGGCTTGGTTTCTTACACTGCAACATTTTAAAACTACTTTGTTGTTTGTAAAATACTCTGAGACAATGTGAAAGTTGCTACTATTAAACCGAGTGCTTTCTTTTGTCATCATCCATCAAGGGCATCTTCAAGAGGTGGTGCCTCAAAAAGGTAGCATCATTATTAAGGACCTTCACCACCTGGGACATGCCCTCTTCACATTACTACCATCGGGGAGGAGGTACAGGAGCCTGAAGATCCACACTTGACAATTCAGGAACAGCTTCTTCCCCTCTGCCATTAGATTTCTGAATTACATGAACCCATGAACACTACTTTGTTATTCCTTTTTTTTCTACTATTTATTTATTTTTGTAATTTACTGTGATTTTGTGTCTGTGCTGTACTGCTGCCGCAAAACAACAACTTTCACATCATATGTCAGTGATAATAAATCTGATTTTGATTCTGATTGTGAACATTTACTGCAAGGATGAAGTTTCTTCATCCAGAGGCAGGGTTGATTTCTGACCCAAGGTAAACGATCTCACACAAACATTGCTGGAGAAACACGTTGGCTTTAAGTTATGAGCATCAGATTGTGATGATACAACCTAACTGTAACCTATTTACAGACAATTTGCCTCCAAATATGGGATTGCAAGATGAATCATGGCATAATCTTATTTGGAGACAATGTTATACAGTCAATACACATCATCACATTAACAATAATTATAGCAAGTTGTATTCATCATGGAATCCTGATTTTGCCGGACAATATGTTGCCTTTTTAGGAAAGGAAATATCCAACATTTTTATGGTTGTATTATTGTTGACACCTTCATAGTCTTTATCATTACACTGTAAACTGAGAGTAACTTCAAGAGAACAGACTAATGCAAAAAACCGTACTCTTGCACTTGATTTCCAGCTCTCCCACAAGATGAAGTCAAAACAACTCCAAAATCTCTAATGAATAATGACTTTTTTTTAAAGATCACTCTCAATATAATGAAATTGCCACATTTTGTTGAATTTCCTCAGTACGATAAGATGGACTCTTGCCCTCACAATCTACCTCATTATGACCTTGCATCTTATTGTCTACCTGCACTGCACTTTCTCTGTAGCTGTTATACTTTATTCTGCATTCCGTTGTTTTACTTTGTACTACTTAATGCACTGCGTAATGAATTGATCTGTATGAACGGTATGCAAGACAAGCTTTTCAACGTACCTCGGTATATGTGAATAATAAACAATTCCTCTTCCATTTTGATGGGTCTACATTTTTAAACAATATAATGAACCATATTTGCTGCTGAATAATCTCTCTGTAACTGAAAAGCTCATTAATACTTGGAAAATAAACCCCACATCTGAGTTTTTCTCTCTGTAAACAGTCTAATAAGATCATAAAATGTCAGAATTTTTTTTCTTTTCTTTTCTGGTTTATTCCCTCTGATTGATGGTTAAGCCAGCTGAAGACCTTATTTTTGTTGGTCGCCAAGGATACCCTGTTAGCAGCTCACAAAGGACAACAGGACACCCACAGCACAATGGCAAAAAGTTTTTTGCTTGATAACACTCTGGTGATTCAAAGTACCAAAAAAATTCACAGCAATAAAAGAGGACATTTGCCCCAAGATGTCATCGCTGTGATGTATGTGGGCATGTTTTTGCCACATTAAAGAAACTACAGAAATAGATGTAGATGGGACTACACAATGAAGTTTACTCAGTGGTGGAATGGCGGATTGGAGTGATTGGAAAAATTAGCACGTTGTCCTTTGAGTCCTGGAGTCATGCAATGCGGAAACAGGACCTTTGACTCGATCGGTCCATGCCAACCAAGATGCCCATCTAAGCCAGTCCCATTTGGCCCATATCCCTCTAAACCTTTCCTATCCATGTACCTGTCCAAGTGCCTTTTCAATGTTGTTAACGTGCTTGCCTCAACCACTTCTCAATGTCCTTGATTTCTGTGTGGAAAATAGGATTTGGGTGACTAATTTCCAAGAATGCCGGGTGTTCCAGTGGTACCCTGTTATCAGGTACTTCAAACCAGATTGTGAGGGCACTTCTGGAACAACAGCCACAAGAGATCATTCTTACAAAATATGATTTCATGGAGCATTCATCTTGTGGCAAATAAAGATGAGTGCCACTCACAATCAGGTCTCCAGTGTTGACACCAATGTCTTATGCACAGTAACCAGAGATTTCCAATTATTATCTTAAATGGCTTCACAGTAATGTGCAGTCTCTTCAATGCATGCAAGTTCCTCATTATTCTCTATACTTTCCAGCACCCTGCTTCCAAACAGGATGACTGCATTGAAGCTAGAAATATTTCCCAGAGTCTCCAATGGCCAGCTACAATGAGGCACCCAAATCTCACCAATGTGATATGGATAAGGTACATTTACCCATATGTTCTGCTCCTGCACTGGGAAACACTTCTACTTGTAGATAGTGGTGGAAATTTGCAACTCCTACATCCACAAATAGCTGTCGATGGTAAGTTATAGAGTCTTACAGCATGGAAACAGGCCCTGTAGCCCAACTCGCTCATGCCGACTGTGTTGACCAGCGAGCTAGTCCCATCTGCCCGCGTCTGGCCCATAGCCCTCTAAACCTCTCCAATCCATGTACTTACTTTTAAATGTTGCTAATATGCCCACCTCAAACACTATTTCTGGCAGCTCATTTCAAGTGTGCTCCCACTTTTACATGAAGGAAGTGCTCCTGGTGCTCCTTTTAAATCTCTCGCCTCTCATCTTAAACCTATGTTTTTAGCACCCCCCTCCTGGGAAAAGACTATATGCTTTCACCCTGTCTATGCCCCTCATGATCTTACATACTTCTATCAGGTCACCCTTCAATCTCCTACGTTTCAGGGAATAAAGTCCTATTCTGCGCAACCTCTGCTTGTAACTCAGACCCCCAAGTCCAGGCAACATTATCAAGTCAATTGTCAATATTGAATTTAAGGATCACAGATTTCTGTTAACTAAGAGTATTAATCAATGCATGAAGCCAGCTCTCATGAGATCAACAATGATCTCATTAACTGGTGGCTCAGACCTGAGGAGTTGTATGGACCCTGCTTGTTCCTGTGTTCATGCATGCATTGGAGGTCAGCTGCTCAGTCTTGTGCAGTGTCTTGAGAAAGGCCAGGGCACAAAACCTGACCGATATCATTGATCTGTTAAGTCACACCGATATTTTACTACTTCTCAGCTTAATTTCCAGCAGGCGAATACTAACATCAGAAGGAATAGCAGCTCTTCATTTACGGTTAATGCATCTTCCCCCAACATCTGTTAGCTAGCTACTTTATTTTGCAGGTTCCTTACTGGAAAAATGCAATAATTTCTTTCAGGATGAATGCAAACAATTTTGATTGGAAAATGCAGTTATGTTTTTAATGTGATTGATCATCAGGTACCTTTGCACATTACCCAATACAGCAGGTTGCTTTTCTCTACTGTTTGACACCAGAATTTTACAACAGCAATATTTTAAGCTAACTGCTGATTGAATGCTTTAGTTACCTAAACCGTTCTCCAAAGACCACTTTATAAAAAAAGGTCAGGGCACAGCAATAAATCAGAATGTCACAATTTGCATTCAATTTTTTTTCCACATTTTATGGAACATCTCAAGAGTTTCATGTTTAAGAACTAACATTTGGGAAATCAAGTGGAAGCCACACACAATACTGATAGTTAATAGGATTTTAATCAGTTAATTTGCTACCTATGTTTAAAATATTCACAATCAAGTCTTAGTTCTCGTGAACTGAATCCTATTTATCAAAAGCTACTGTTGGGAAAAAAAATCAAAAATATATTAAACTTTCACGATATAATAAGAACCTTATATTAAACATTGAAAAGAAATTGCTTGAAGTCCTCAAGAGTGCTCATACTATTAAAGAAATAAAAGAAAAGGCTCGTGATATTCAGAAACGTTTGGAATTGTGAAGTAGTTTTGAATTGTGGTTACCATGGTGTGTCTGGCAACAATCTGGAATCAGAGAATTGTTATGACACAGGAGGAGATCATTTGGTTATCAAGTTATTGCTGGTTCCCAGTGGAAGAATCAGCTCAGGTCTACTTCCCCATGGCCCTGCAAATCACTAGTTTGCACAGAAACATGAGAATGTTATTTTTGTAATATTGGCCAAGGAATCAAAACGTCTCTGCTAATGGGGTGGTATTTTTTTTAAATGACATCAAAAGATCTGCATTCACCTGAAAGGGAAAATATGGCCTTGGTTTCATCCAATGTGCAGCACTTGCAGTGGTGCCACACTCCCTCAGTGCCACACGACCACACTCCCTCAGTGCCACACTCCCTCGAGTCCTGGCAACATTCTCGTAAATCTTCCTTGCACTCTTTCCAGCTTAACAAAGTCTTTCCTATAACGCAGTAACCAAAATTGTACACAATACTCCAGATGTGGCCTCACCGACATCCTGTACAGCTGCAACGTCATGTCCCAACAAGGCAGAGTCGTCAAACATTATATACAAAAACACAAACGTGTGAAGAACTGGAGTAAGTCATTTGGCCACTCAAGCCCAGTCCTTCATTTAATAAGATCATGGTTGATTTCACTTCAACCTCAACTCCACATCCCCCATCAATCCCGGGTAATCAGGTAATCTCTCCCCAACACCACACCACCTCCCCCACCACCTTGTTCATTAAGAACCTACCTACCCCTGCCTTAAGATATTCAAAGACTGCTTCCACTGGCCTTTGTCCCATCTCAGCTATATTAGAATGTTACCAGTGACTGACTTGTGCCCACCCCAGTATTGTACACCAATGTTACACAGTGCGAGATCTATCCAGTATTACTGTCAGTACTATGCCTTGGTGTTAGGCAGTGACAGACCTGCTCCTGCCAATACTGTACCCCAGTGTTACATAATAACACACCTATTCCCATTAGTATCATAACCAAGTCTTCACCGAGTCTATTTAGTACCTCTGCAGAAATAACAGAGACAGATATTTGGTGGGAATGGAATAAATGCTCTCACAATAAACAATTAAACTCTTAAAGATAGGGCATAAACTGAAGCACATATTAAATATAAATAGTACAAGGAACATTACAAATAACTTGCTAATCAATAACCTATATTTCCTTTTACTCTCAAAAAAGATCAGCTTTGTTGAATAATTTATTTTAATTATAAGCAGCTCCCTGTGTATCAGTTCCCCACCAACCTGGAATCAATATGAGCTCAAGAGTTAAGGAAGAAAATCAATACTGAGAAAAAAAATGAGATTGAATTTGTTTCTCATTCTTCCAGATATTTGATTAATAAACGTTACCAAGAATCAATATTTGGTTATTATATGACATTTTTCTGTAAGTACATTTTCACATTTAAAGAGTCGGCTCTTTTCATTTTTAGCAATTGCTGCTTTAATGCGGGCACTGCAGCAGCTAATTCACACACAGCAAGATCCCACAAATATAACAAAGTATCCAACCAGACATTGCGTGTCACTGCTACAACCAGTCAATTAAGACACTCAGGAATTTCTAGGGAAAAATAGTTTATGTGATGAACTATTTATGTGATGGTGATAGTGATGTATAAAATTAGCCTCTTAAGGTGGCATGGTCTGTTACGCTTGGCACAACAAAATCCATTTTAACCGCTTTCCACAAAATTGAAAGTTTCAAAGTAAAAGTAGTTTCTAAAAAAAAAATGAACATTACTCATAATCCTTGTGATATTCCTTGATTCCATTGGAGAAACGACAAACTGCACAGCCTGTGGAAGATAACTGAATTGCAACCAAATAGCGAAGTGATTTCACAGTTAAACTGTGTATGTATGAAAATCCCAAAGTTGCTCTTTCACATTAAGTAATGTTGGCACTTGCTAGTCATTTTGTTGCCATTATTACCAAGGAATCAGACACGCTTTAATGAGTAAGAACACTTTCCTTGCTAAAATGTCTAACCAATTCTCTCCTGTGCACCACTATTTGTGCTTTGTAAATTGCAAAACATTAAACTGAACCATAACAATTACGTAGGTTACAGGTTTTTTAATTGTCAAGCAAGTGACAAAACAATTAAGCCAAAATTGAAGATATTAGTCATTCCGATACATTTTCTAATCAGCGATAATGTACTGTGTATATGATGTTGATCTTTCTAAATCACAGAATGTTAAATAAGAAAGACTAAATTTTTAAACACTGCATGAAAGTCTTAATTAAAAAATATATAATTTCAAAGATTAATCTTCAGGGAATTCCTCATCATTGCTTTAATATGCATTGGAATTACATAGTCATCAACATTATATTGGGAAACATTTTTTTGTATTTTTTTTTATGTGCTTCTAGTTCCGACTGTACTCAGTAAAAACCCTGCATACATCGTTGATGCTATTACCACAGAAGTGGTGTTCCATAGACTAAAACAAACAACGCATTTTCCTGCAGGTGGTCATGTTAGAATTATCTTCTTATATTTCAGGTCAGCTTTTTGGGAGAAGGCAAGAAAACACTGGTATTTGACTGAGAGCAGGGGAGAAGGGTCCACAAGAACACAAGAAAATAAGAGCAGGAATAGGTCATCTGCCTGGTTTAGAGAGTATGCATTATGAGGAGAGACTAAGGGAGCTAGGGCTTCACTCTTTGGAGAGGAGACATGATAGAGGTGTGCAAGATATTGAGAGGAATAGATAGAGTGGACAGCCAGTGGCTCTTTCCCAGGTCACCAATGCTCAATACATGAGCCATACAGGACATGGCTTTGAAGTAATAGGTAGGAAGTTCAAGGGAGATATCAGAGGAAGGTTTTTTACCCAGAGAGTGGTTGGGGCATGGAATGCGCTGCCTGGGGTGGTGGTGGAGGCAGGTACATTGGTCAAATTCAAGAGATTACTAGATAAGCATGTGGGGGAATTTAAAGTAGAGGGATATGTGGGAGGAAGGGGTTAGATAGTTTTAGGTGAGGTTTAAAGGTCGGCACAACACTGTGAGCAAAAGGGCCTGCGTTGTGCTGTACTGTTCTATGTTCTAAGCCCCTGAAGCCTGCCCTACCATTCCATATGATCATGACTGATCTATGCTGGCCTCAACTCCTCTTCTGTGTCAGTTCCCCATAAACCTCAATTCCTCAATCTTTCAAATATTTATCTATCTCCAGCTTAAATACACTTAATGATCTGACCTCCACCGCCCTCAGGAGCAGAGAATTGCAGAGATGCACTGCCCTCTGATAGAAGGGATTTCTATGTAATTCAGCTTTCAATGACCGGCCCCTTATTTTGTAGCTATGTCTCCTTCTTTGTAACTCTCCCACTGGTGAAAGTATCTCAACATCTACCCTTAGATGTCAAACCCCCTTAGGATCTTACCTGTTTGAATATTATCACCCCTCATTTTTCAAAATGCCAAGGAATATAGACCCAAGCTGTCCAGCTTCTCTGGATAGGATAATCCTCTCATGCCAGGAATTAACCTGCTGCATCTCCTTTGGACTGACATCAATACTGCTACACACTTCACAGTGCACAAGTGTCACATTTGGTAAGTTAAACCAGGGCAGGACTTGCACAGTAAATGGCAGGGCAGTGGAGAGCATTATAAAACATAGCGACCTAGGGGCACAAGTACACATTCCCTGAAAGTGGTGACACGGATAGACAGGGTAGTGAAGGTATTTGACATGCTTGCCTTCATTGGTTAAGCCATTAAGTACAAAATTTGGGACATCACGTTACAACCATACAAGGTGTTGGAGTATTGCATGCAGTTTTGGTCGCCTAGTTAGAGGAAGGATGTCATTAAGCTGGAAAGGGTATAGAAAAGAATCGCAAGGATTTTGCTGGGACTGGAAGGCTTGAGTTCTCAGGAGAGACTGGATAGTCTGGGGTTTTTTTCCCTGGAGCATAGGAAGCTGAGGGGTGAACAAATAGAGGTATATAAAGTCATGAGGGGCATAGATAAGGTGAATTATCACAGTATTTTTCCGGAGGATAGCAGAGTCTAAAGTATTTGAGAAACTAATGGGGCTGAGGGTGGACAAATCACCAGGATCTGATGGCCTGCACCCAAGAGTTTTAAAGGCAGTGAATGCAGAGATCTTTGAAACTCGTTACATTCCAGAAGAGTGCCAGAAGATTGGAAAACAGCCAAAGTGACTCCCCTCTTCAAAAAAGGAAGACAGGAGGTGGGGAACTACAAGGCAGTTAGATTAACATCAATTGTTGGCAAGATGTTAGAGTCAATAATCATAGAGGAAATAACTAATAATTTAGGAAAGCTGAAGGTGAGAGGGAAAAGATTTAAAGGGGACCTGAGGGGCAACTTTTTCACACAGAGGGTGGTGGGTATATGGAATGAACTGCCAGAGGAAGTGGTAGAGGCACGTACAATTAAAATGTTTAAAAAATATTTGGACAGGTACGTGGATAGGAAAGGTTTCGAGGAGTATGAGCCAAATGCAGAAAAATGGGACTAGCTCAGCTAGGCAACTTGGTCAGAATGAACAAGTTGGGCCAAAGGGCCTGTTTCCATGCTGTATAACTCTACAACTTTATGACACAGTATTCCAGATGTGGCCTCACCAACACCCTGTACAATTGTAACAAAAAATTCCTATTCTTAAAATCCAGCCTCTTCACAATAAAGACCAAAATGTTGTTGTGTCTTCTTAACGACTTGTTAGGCATGCTTGCTAACTTTTTGTAATTCATGCACTAGAACACCGAGATCTCCCTGAACCTTACCTCCTTTGCAGTACCTCTCCATTTAGATAATAATCAGCCTTTGAATTCCTCTTTCTGAAGTGCATGACCTCACACTTCCCCACATTAAGTTCCATTTGCCAGTTTTTCGCACAATTATCTTTAGTATATCCTGCCGCAGAATCACAATGTCCTCATCCCAACATGCCCTTCCACCTATTTTCATATCATTGGCAAACTGGGGAACCTTATATTTTGTTTCCTCTTCCAGGTCCTTAATGTAAATAGTGAACCATTGTGGACAAAGAGCCAGTCCTTGGCATACTTCACCAGCTACACCCATCCAGCCTGAAAAGGACCCATTTATTCCAACTCTTTGTCTTCTAAGTGATAGCCAGTTGTCAATCCATGCTAACACACTCTCTCAAATACATTGGGCTCTTCGTTGATGCATCTCATATGTGGCATCTTGTCAAATGCCTTTTGAAAATCTAAATAGACTACATCTTCATCAATTTAAATACATCTACATTTTTCCCTCGATCAACTCTCCACGTCACACCCTCAAAGAATTTGAACAAATTTGTCAAATGTACTTTATCATTCATAATTCTGCATTCTGTTATTGTTTTCCTTTGTAGTACGTCAATGTACTAATGTGATGAAATGATCTGTCTGAACAATATGCAAAGCAAAGTTTTTCACTGGACCTCAGTACATGTGACAATAATAAACCGATTTACCTTTCACAAAACTATGTTGATTAGGTTTGATTATATTCAGCTTTCCTAAATTATTAGTTATTTCGTCTATGATTATTGACTCTAACATCTTGCCAACAATTGATGTTAATCTAACTGCCTTGTAGTTCCCCATCTCCTGTCTTCCTTTTTTGAAGAAGGGAGTCATGTTGGCTGTTTTCCAATCTTCTGGAATGTAACGAGTTTCGAAGATCTCTGCATTCACTGCCTTTAAAACCCTTGGGTGCAGGCCATCAGATCCTGGTGATTTGTCCACCCTCAGCCCCATTAGTTTCTCAAATACTTTATCCCTTGTGTTTGGGTTTTTTTTTACAAATACCTCCCTGTAATTTGAAATTTGCCCATCTGTTGTCTTAGGGATATTTGCAGTGTCCTCCACAATGAAGAATGATGCAAAAATATCGATTTAACATATCTGCCTTGACTTTGTCTCCTGATATTAATTCATCAACCTCATTCTCTAGCGGTTCCACATCTCCATTGCTGCCTTCTTCCTATTGATATATCCATGGAAACTCGTACTGTTTGTTGTGGTATCACAGGCAAGTGTTCTCTCAAAACAAATTTTCTCCTCTCTTTTACTGTTGGATCCTAAAAGCTTCCTAGTTTTCTGGCCTACCAGCAGCACTTGCCACTTTGTATACCAGACTTTCCAATTTAACATTATAGATAGGATTTTTATTTATTAGTCACATGTACATCGAAACACACAGTGAAATGCATCTTTTTACGTAGAGTGTTCTGGGGGCAGCCTGTGGATTCACTGTATGTGTAGTGGTTGGATGGAACCAGGAGGAAGAGGTGGATGAAGATGGGTGAAGGGGGCAGAGGTGGTATGAGGGAAAGGGGACAAAAATGGATCAGAGGAGGATTGGGGGGGGGGGGGGGGGGAAGAGAGGGAAACCTGTTGCCTGGTGGTTCCACTTTGGCCCCATCAGAACCCATAGAACCTCGGCAGAAGTAACTCATCCAAGGTCCTGAGGAACACAGATAAGAAAATAGGAGCAGATAGGCCACCACACCTCTGAAGTCCATCCCAACATTCAATATGATGATGGCCTCAAGATCCCCCCCTAATCTCAGAACTGGTGTTCTCTAACCAGCTAAATCCATCATATTGTGAATAGTAAGACTTGTGAATTTTTTCTTTTGATGTGACTTTTATGCGGATAAATGGCAAGACACAACCCAGGATTTAGGTCCAGGTGTTAATTTCCCTTTATAATTTGTCCTTGGTCATCAATGCTAAATGTGCACTTTCGTGACGTATCTACACATCCATGTAATCTAATGCATTTTGACAAGCCCTTTCTTTTTTTCTACATTGATATGAATTTGGTACAAGTACTGGCTAACATTGAAAGCATTTACAATCTCCACTTTGGGCAACATTACCACTGACCTATTATGTGATAAGCTGGGAGGGGGGGGTGGGTTTGGCTGCTGATTCTGCTTCAGAAAGTTTGTTACACTGAAGATAAATTTCAGAGGCAGAATACATCGTACAAATGTTATGCTACTGTATTTGTAGTGCATGAACCAAGGACAAATGCCAAACACCCCTGTTTCTTAAATGACATGAGGATTTGCTTTGTAAGGTTGCTTGAGAAGGAATGACTTGCTGGATCTTGCTTATGGTTGTAGTGTTGCCTTAAGTATGGCACTGCCTATTTTTAAGTTGATCCATCATCTATTCTGTATTTATAAAACAAACTGCTTGAGAAAGTCATGTAGGGTCTTGACCCGAAACATAGACACTTCCTTCCCCCCTCACCCCACCCCCAACAGATGCTGCTTGACTCACTGAGCTCCTCCAGCAGTTTGTTTATTGCTCCAGATCCTAGCATCTGTAGTCTCGTGTCGCCTAGTCTGGATTGCTCCACCAATTTCACTCTGCGCCATTATGGAACAAAGGGATCAAAAGTGCAAGTGCATCGCTCAGCGAAAGCAGCATCTCAGATAGATAGGGTGGTAAAGAAGGCATTTGGCACGCTGGCCTTCATTGGTCGGGTCACTGAGTTGGGAAGTTTTGTGGAAGTTATATAAGACATTGTTGAGGCCACACTTGGAGTATTGTGCACAGTTTTGGTCTTCCTGTTATAGGAAAGATGTTATTAAACTAGAAAGAGTTCAGAAAAGATTTACCAGGACTTGGGGGGCCTGAGTTACAAGGAGAGGTTGCGTAGACTAGGACTTCATTCCCTGGAATGTAGGAGATTGAGGGGTGACCTGACAGAGGTACAGTATATAAGATCATGAGGGGCATAGTCTTTTTCCACAGGAGAAGGTGCTAAAAACAAGAGGGCATAGATTTAAGATGAGAGGCAAGATATTTATAAGGGACATCAGGGGCAGCTTCTTCATGCAAAGTGTGGTACGGTTTTGGAATGAGCTGTCAGAAATAGTGGTTGAGGTGGGCACATTGGCAACGTTTAAAAGCTAACGAGACAAGTACATGGATAGGAGGGGTTTAGAGGGCTATGGGCCAAATGTAGCCAGAAGGGACTAGCTCGCTGGGCAACACAGTCGGCAAGGACGAGTTGGGCTGAAGGGCCTGTTTCTGTGCTGTAAGACTCCATGACATTCCCAAAGCTTGCTGGAAATTGTTGGGCTTTACTCAAAATGAGGATTTCATCCCATGACCGTACACTCCCCATTAATGTAATCCAAGCTGGTGCTCCAGAGTAAAACTAAGGTAAAGTTGCACAATTAAGGGCCACACATTAAATGGAGGTTCCACCTGCCTTCTTGGATAGTTGCAAATGAATTCACTGCATGATTTGAAGAGCAAGGGCACTCTCCCCAGTGACTCTGGGGTCAACATGAACCCCTTAATCATCACCAAAAAAAAACACATCACTTGGTTATCACTGCTATTTGTGGGAGCATATTATTCACAGACTACCTACAACAATTCCTACGCTAAATACGACGACACTTAGAATGTGCTTCATTGGCCATGAAGCGTTTGGGGACACCTTGAGGCTGTGAAAGATCCTGATAAATGCAAGCTGTTTCTTTCTACATTGACATGACTGCAGCTGGTTAACACTGGAAGCATTTACTCTGGGAAACATTATTACTGATGTATGATGTGATGAATTGTTGTCCGTGGCTGCAGTCGCATGAAATGGGCTCTTGATAAAACCCAGTACGTCAAAGTAACTGAGCATTCTACAATCCCTGCACATCGTGTTTCCATTGTACGCCATCTACAGCACTTATACGATAAAGACGAACTCTTGATCTCTCAGTTTACCTCGTCGTAGCCCTTGCACTTTATTTGTCTACCTGCACTGCATTTTCTCTGCAACTGTAACACTATATTCTGCATTCTGTTTTCCTTTTTACTACCTCGATGTACTTGTGTATCGAAAGATCTGTCTGGATGGCAATGCAAACAAAAGTTTTTCGCCGTATCTTGGTAACGTCACAATAATAAACCAATTACAATCATATGCCATTGCTTTCCCGATGGTGGTGACATGTAGTCTCAGTCCCTCTGTCAGAGATTCAGTTGTGACAGGTTTACATTCAATTTTCAAAGAGCTTCTGCTTCCCCCATTGATAGGTATTTTCTAACTTATTCTAAAATGGACCCACTGAGTTATATAGAGATACAGCAAAGAAACAGGCCCTTCAGCCCAACAAGCTGATGCTAACTATCAAGCACCTTTTATTCCACTCATCCTACCCAAACCCATTTTATTCTCCCCACATTTCCATTGACACCACCCCCCCCCAACACCCTGCTAGTGGCGTTATACAGCAGCCAGTTAACCTAACAACATGCATGTCTTTGGGATGTGGGAGGAAACTGGAGCAGCCAAGGAAACTCGGGGAGAACGTGCAAACTCCACACAGAGAGCAGCTGAGGTCAGGATTGAACCAGTGTTGCCGGCTGGTGAAAATCTTTTGGAAGAGGACCTTGAATTGCGTGGAAAGTTTTTCGGGGTCACTGAGTCTGAGTTCCAATCCAAGATTCCCGAGACCTGAGAAATAAAACCGACGGATGGTACTTCAGTGCAGATCCGAGGGAATGCGATACTGCTGGAAGTGCTGCCTTTCATATCAGGTATTTACCAAGACCCTCCTCCCTTCCCACTGAATGCAAAAGGTCACATGGCAACCATTAAGAAGAGAACTGAAGGAATGCGTCCATCCTCACTGAATATCATTTAAAAACAGATAATTTGATGACTATTGCTGTTTGTGGGGGGTTGCTATGCACAAATTGGTCACTGCATCTCCTACATCACATCAATGACTGCAGTCCAAAAATATTTCAGTGCTGACAAGCTCTTTGGGATGTTCTGAAAGGGATGTGAATGGTGCTATATAAATGCAAGTCTGTTGTTTTTTTTTGTTGAATGAGTGACAACCACCGAGTCGTTTGATGCAACGGCACATAACATCACCTTCGAGCAGGCACCAAAAAATAACAGATGGCACGGTGCCATTGAAGTTGGAAATCAGTCCCTTGACATGCAGCAACCGTGATGATATTCTCCTGCTGACTGATGATCCTGACTAGGCAGTTCCCCACTGGGTTTGTCAGAGATATAAGCCTTCTGTTGTCAATTATACTGTGAGACAACTTGGGCAACTTAGACCTTGTGATTAAAAAATCAGCTCTGCCACTGTGTGTGAATGTTAGTGTGCCTGTAGCTTAGATAGTAGCACACCTATCGCTGGGTCAGAATGATGTGGCTCCAAAGCCCCCTCCATCTTAGAGTCACAGTCAGAGTCATACAGCATGGCAACAGGCCCTTCAGCCCAACTGGTCTATGCTGACCAAGATATCCATCTAAGCTCGTCCCATTTGCCCATGTTTGGCCCATACCCCTCCAAACCTTTCCGAGCCATGTATCTGTCCAAGTGCCTTGTAACTGTTGTTAATATACCTACCTCAACCACTTCCTATTGCAGCTTGTTCCATATACGGACCACCTGCGTGAAAATGTTACCCCTCAGGTTCCTATTAAATCTCTCCCCTCACCTTAAACTTGTGGTATTGGTATATTATTTTCACTTGTACTGAGGTACAGTGAAAAACTTGTCTTGCATACCGCTCGTACAGGTCAATTCATTACACAGTGCAGTTACATTTAGTACAGAGTGCATTGATGTAGTACAGGTAAAAACAATAACAGTAAAGTGTCACAGCTACAGAGACAGTGCAGTGCAATTGAACTATGGTTCTATGGTTCAATAAGGTGCAAGGGCACAACAAGGTAGATCGTGAGGGTATAGCCCATCTCATTGTATAAGGGAATCATTCAATAGTTTTATCACAGTGGGGTAGAAGCTGTCCTTAAGTCTGGTGGCACGTGCCCTCAGGCTCCTGTATCTTCTTGATTTCCCAGCACTGGGGAAAAGACTGTGTGCACTTACCCTATCTATGCCCCTCATGATTTTATACACCTCAATAAGATTTTGTACACCTCAATAAGATCACCCCTCATTCTCCTACAAGATTTCAGCACGCGGCCCGGGACACCATCTGGTCCAGGTGCTTTCCTCGTGTTCACTCTTTGGAAGACTGATCTTACGTCCTCCACTGCAATCACAGGTTCAGCTGCATTGGTGGCCGTCAGGGTGGATGGTGACAATCCACTTCCCTTTTGTTCAAAACATGCATAGAATGCATTAAGTTCATCAGGAAGGGATGCGCTGTTGTTAGCTATGCAGCCCGACTTTGTCTTGTAGCCTGTTATGGCAGGTAAGCTCTGCCATAATTGGCGGCTGGTCAGTGACTCTATTCTGAGTTGGTTCCATGTACGCACCACCCTCTGTGTGAAGAAGTTGCCCCTCAGTTAATTGCTTTAACTCATGGAAAGGCCAGTCAGCCCTTGCAGTCTTTGTCAGTTCCCTGTGGGATGAGCTCCCTGTGAGAATAAGTCCCATTCCCCCACTCTTTCCCTGCAGCTACCCATGTTATTTCTTTGGGAAATCCTTATTGACTCTGCTTCCACCAGCCATTGAGTTCTACATCACCACCACTCTCTATGTAAAGAAATATTCTCTCACCATCCCAGGTATGCCAGTCTGTGTCGATTGCTCAGTTTAAATGAGCTCATGGACTTGTTAGTGACATATGGATGGGGTAAACCTTTGCTCTAAGCAAAATGAGTGAAATGAAGTCCTCTTATCCCAGTAGTTTAATAAAGTCCTGTTATCATTAATGATTTCTCAGAAGGCTTTGTTACCAGATAAAGCAACATCTCCTGGAAAAATAATTTCTCATTTAGAAGATGGATAATTATCTTGCAACTTATCATGTAATGGCTGCCTAAGAATCAAATTAAAGAAGCATTTTAAATTCTGTCAGGAGACCTGCACAAATAGAGTGAGTGAAATATCCACACATGGCAAGACCTTCACACATTCTCTCAATTCTGCATGGGTTCATGAATAAACTAACAGAATTGCCACTACTACTGATACCCCTATTTTCCCAAGTGCTTCTGCACATTATTATACGTACTTCGATATGGTGCATACTGTAATAATGTGACTGGAACAGATTCACTTTGTCTGACCAATTCTGCCACAGTCAGAGACAGTTTATTCTAAAACATCACTTAATGAGATGCTATTTGGAATTAAAATGGAAAGTGTGGCTTATTGTATTGCACAGCACCCAATAGCAAATTGAATATTTTTTTTCCGTTCCCCACCAAATTACGTTGCAAAATTTTCCCCTACTTTCACGGTCCATTAGGGATGGAAATGGACAAGTCAAGTAAACAGTGGATGATGGTAATCCTACTCTGCATTTCTTAGCCTCTGCTACGGTATCCTTCATCCTAACAGAGGCAGATCCCCATCATGTTCTGTTCATTTCTTCACGTGATGGGCAACTTCATTCTACTTTATATATAGAGTGAAGCTGCCTCTGTGCTTCTATTATACTCCCCTGAAAAGAGGAATGTCACAAAAAAAAGCAAACTAGGGATTACAATTGTTAAGGCATTTAAATTTAGTTCATGGAGCCACACAAGACTGGAATCTGAAGCAAAAAAACAAACTGCTGGAGGAACTCAGCGGGTCAGGCAGCATCTGTGGGGAGAAATGGACAGTCGACGTTTTGGGTCAAGACCCTTCATCTGGACTGAAAGAGTAGAGGGGAGATAGTCAGTATAAAGAGGGGAAAGGGGTCAGGCAAGATCTCGCAAGTGATGTGGATCCAGGTGAGGAGGGGTGATTGGCAGATGGAGGAGGGAAGAGTGGGAATAGCGGCAGAGGCCGGGAGGTGAGAGGTGGAGGCGACAGAGGGCCGCAGATGATGGAATCTGATGGGAAAGGAAGGTGGAGCATGGAACCAAAGGGAGGTGAGGAGGGCAGAGGGGAACAGTTGGGGGAGGGGGAGTGTGTGGGTGATGGGCAGAGGAGGGGAAAGAAACAGGATGATGGGGCCTGGAGTGGGCGGAGGAGGAACTGGGTAGATCAGGAGGAGAGAGGAAGGGACAGAGGGGGAGCAGGTTACCTGAAATTGGAGAACCCAATGTTCGCGCCATTGGGTTGTAGACAACCCAGGCGGAATACGAGGTGCTGTTCCTCTAGTTTGTGTTTTGCCTCAGCCAAGCAGTGGAGGAGGCCAAGGACAGGCAGTTAATTCCTGGATTGTGTGCATTGCTAGCAAGGTTAACACCTGTCGCACATCTGAACTGCCCTTGTGAAGATGATGGAGTCTCAGCCACTGAATATATTCAAGACAGAGGTCAATAGATTTTTAGCTGTTAAAGAAATCAAAGGACATGGTAAAAAGTGGTGCTGAGATAAAAGATCAACTATGATCTTATTGACTGGCAGAGCAGGCGTGAGAGACTGAATGGCCTACCCCTGCTTTTTCTGAGATGACTGACAGGACCATTGTACAGTCTTTCTGTGGTACTCCTCTGGTGCTCTTGGGTCCACGACTTAGACCCTCAATGTAGCAACTGCACTATATTTCCAACTCAGGAAGGTGTATGACTTGGCAGGGAGTCTACAGCTGATGGTGTTCCCTTCTGCTGCTTGCACACGGTTTCTGTGTGTTCCTCCAGGTTCTCAATACCATTCCAAGTGCTTCTTCTCTACTTTGTGTGGTCATGGGCCAGAGATTGCTAGGTGACAGAGGCGCATTGCATTTACTCAGGGATACCATGAGCCCATCCTTGAATCCTCTCCTCTGTCTTCCTGGTCACTTCTACGCATGACAAGAGTTCGGGATAGGGCGTCTCTTTCAGGAGTCTGATGCAGAGTTTACAAACCAGCCGATGCTTAGTTTAGAAAGCAGTAACCTAGAGAGTTTAATATCTTATGTGATATGAATATTGAATAGGCAGTCTAAACTGTAGTAAACCATTTGACTCCTCAAGGCAGGACCAACCATCTCCAAACTAGTGTACCAGATTCAGAAAAGTGTCATATTTAGAGTCAGAGTTAAACATGGCCAAAAATCCCTTCATCCATCCTGACCAAGTTGCCTACATGAGCTCTTCCTATTTGCCTGCATTTAGCCCATATCTCTCTGAAACTTTCTTGTCCATGTACCTGATTGAATGTCTTTTAAATGTCATAATTTTACCCACGTCTACCTCTTCGTCAGGTAGCTCGTTCCATATATGCACCACCCTCTGATCGAAAATGTTGCCCCTCAGTTCCCCTTTAAATCTTTCCCCTCTCACTTTAAACCTATGCCCTCTAGTTTTGGAATACCCTACCCTGGGGAAAAGACTGTGGCTATTCACCTTACCTATGCCCCTCGTAATTTCGTAAACCTCTATAATGTCACCCTTCAGCCTCCTGCACTCCAGGGAAAAATGTCCTATCCTATCCAGCCCTTCCTTATAACTCAAACCCTGTAGTCCCGGTAACATCCTCGTAAATCTTTTTTTGCAGCATCTCCAGTTTAATGATATCCTTCCTCTAGCAAGGCGACCAAAACTGTATGCAGTACTCCAAATGTTGCTTTGATAAAGTCTTGTACAGCTGTAACATGACGTCCCAACTCCTGTACTCAATATCCTGATCGATGAAGAGTTCCAAATGCCTTCTTCACCACAGTCTACCTGCATCGCCACTTTCAAGGGACTATGTACCTGCACCCCTAGGTCTGTTTTACAACACTTTCCAGGGCCCTACCATTTACTGTGCCAGTCCTGCTCTAGTGGGTCTTGCAGTTATCTGAATTAAAGTTCATCTGTCATTACATTACAATATAAATAAAAATATGCAATATAAAATATTAATGTAATTCTGATAAATCGTGAAATATTCAACTTATTGCAGTCATTACGAATAGTGTTTGCTTTATTTTTTTGTTTATGGGACGTGGACATTCCTGGCTGGATGAGCACTCATTGACAGTGCAAAGACCGCAGATGCTGAAACCTGGAGCCTAAACACAAACTGCTGCAGGAACTCAGTGGGTCGAGCCGCATCTGTGCGGGGAAAGGAGTTGTCAATGTTTTGGGTCAAAACCCTGCAGCAGGACTCCCATCCCTCATTGATACTTGAAAAAAGGAACCTAGAGATTTTTATGACAATTTGACAGTTTCATAATCACTGTAACTGATACAACCTCAATGTACTTATGTATGGAATGATCTATCTAGATGGCATGCAAACAAAAGCTTTTCACTGTATTTCTCAGTACATTTGACAGTAGTAAACCAATCAATGAGTGATTCAATTAATTCAGTTTAAATTCCCCGGGTGCAGTGAAATTTGAACTCATGTTGCTGAAATCATCCACCCCCATCTCTGGAGCTGCCACTTCTGAAGCAGTCCCTAAGGATTTAGAATGACTTACTTTCACTCTGGTTCTGAGGTTGTTCAAGGCGGCTAAAGGAGCAAAATAGAAACTGCATTAAGCCCATATCCCTGTGAAACTTTCCTATTCATGTACCTGACCAAATGTCTTTTAAATGTCATAATTTTACCCACCTCAAGAGGGGCAAGTGGTGGCTTCTGCATACTATTCAGAGTAACCAACCACAGTGTTACTATGCCCTGTAGGGAGCTCCAGAAATGCCAAATAAATTGCATTAATTTTGCATCTTAAACCACTTTAGACAAAGATCTCAAATTTTATTAAGTTTAATGTTGCTACCTGCTGTGATGTAGCAAAGTGGAAGAAGTCTTTAAATTGCATTAGCGCTCTGTTCTTTCACTTTCATATCTAAGAAATGAGTGCTTCAGCATGAGTTGTGCATGAGTATCAATGAAAGATGAAGCTTGGGAGACAGGCCAGAAAATTAGCTCCATGCAATCCTCCTTTCATAGAGTCTTGCTGAATAACCCCAGCAATAATTTTAACTCAGCAGTGATAGCATGGTGGGGCTGATTTGGCTGCTTTTCACACCTTGTTGTGCAAGTCATTCAAGTAAAGCCAACAGATCTACAGATTTACAGTTAAAGGCATTAGTGAAAGAAAGCCCATTTAGCAGATCATACTTGCTAATTAATGAAAATGAGGACAGCAATACAGACAGTGTACTTGTACCTGTAATGGGAATCACATTGGCTCACATTCAATGCTTCTGGTAGACTGCCAAGTTTGTAAATAGGGGATGCCTCTGCTATTTATTTGACAAGATGGTTGCTGTTCAGCATATTTGTTCTTTCATGAACAGATTTAGTACGCAAAATAAAAAATCATCGTTATTTTGAAATGCATATTTATTACATTTTTAGATAACCCAACGAACCTCAGAGTTACAATAACTGATGGATGAATGCTCTGCAGGCTCACAAGATATTGCAGTATATTCTGTAGACTTAGATCATATTAGTCAAGTGGGAAGACGAGATGGTCAACAGAAGGTGATATATCTCCGGAATTCTCAACCCTGGAGGACAGAGGAAGCGAGATCATCGGGGGTATTTAAAGAGGAATTGTATCATTTGTTGAAAGAGCAGGGAATTGAGGACCATTAGTACAGAAGAGGAGGTTAGGTCTAGGGCATATCAGCCATGATCACATTGAATGGCAGGGCAGACTTGAGGAGCCAAGTAGCCTACTCCCACTCCTATTTATTCTAGGTTCTCGGGTAGAAGCCACAGAAGCCTTTAACATGATTTGTATGTGAGAAAACATTGTGTGTGAAACACATTCTTGATCACTAGTGCTTTATATGGCATAGGTAATAGCCACCAGTTCTACCGACATTTGGATCCATCACCTTGTCAGAATGAGCAGAGGAAAGTTCAATCAGCAGCCGAAGCTCACACTCACTGTGTGCTAATAAACAAAGGCAAACTTCTTTCCTTCCCCTCCCTCACCATCTCTGAATATAGAAACTGGGAGATGACTAAGAATGAAGATTTAGCTCACTCTTTTCACCATTCTGATAGTCACATTGATACAATGCTAATGGTGTAGTTAACTCCCACTGCAATCAATCTCTATCAACAGACCTGCAGATTGCTTAAAGATAAGTTGGTCCAAAGCCACTTCTTTCGCATTAGGATTCCTACACTTGTCAGATGCATGCAGCCTAGAAATCTGTCCACTTATCATTTGCACTTAATGTCACCGTAGTACCAGAGGTTAGCCTTGGCACTCTATGCAATCATTTTCAAAAGTTCAAGAGCCAAGGACAGGCATTGCTGATAGCTCATGCTCCAATCAACATTTACAGAAAAATACTAAACCCATACTTACTGCGTGACTGCCAGAGCTGGAGTCATCCAGTCTCCATACTGGTCAATTGGACGTTGAAATCTGCTTTATTATTCCCTGGTTTCTTATTATTTTGGTCTAAAATTGAAGCAGTTATTCCAAAAATCCCCCATCAGAATATGAAAGTTCAGCACAAGCAAAACTTTTAGCACATGATATAACAAAACCATAGATCGATAGAGTCATACAGCATGGAAACAGGCCCTTCTGCCCAACTCATCCATCTGACCAAGTTGTCTACCTCAGTTAGTCCCATTTGCCTTCAATCGGCCGATGTCCATCCAAACATTTTCTATCCACGCACCTGTCCAAATGTTGTTTAAACTTTGTAATTGTACCTGACTCCATTGCTTCCTCTGGTAGCTCACTCTGTGTACCCACCACCCTGTGTGAGAAGGTTTCCCCTCAGGTTCCTTTTAAATTTTTACCCTCTCACCTTAGATTCATGTTCTCTAATTTTTGACTCCCCTATCAAGGGAAAATGTCTGTGACTATTCACCTTATTATGCCCCTCATGATTTAATATGCATCTGCAAGGTCACCCCTCAGACACCTACGCTTCAGGGAAATATGCCCCAGTCTATCCAGCCTCTCCTTATGACTCGAGCCCTCCGGTCCTGGGAACATCCTTGTGAATCTTTCCAGCTTAGTGACATCCTTCCAATCGCTGGGTGACCAAAATTACACACTGTACTCCAAGTATGGTCTCACCAATGTCTTGTACAGGTGGAGCATGACAACTCAACTCTTGTACTCGACACCCTGACCGATAGAGGCAAGCACAACAAATGCCTTCTTCACCACCCTGGCTGCCTGTGTCACCACTTTCAAGCAACAACATATTTGTACTAGTCTCAGTTGTTGTTAGCTTCCTTCTTGAACACAGGAATTGGTGTTTAGAAGTCATTTGAAACTAGTTACTTTATTTTCCCTTTGTTCTGATCCAGCAGGATATTCAGATAAAAACTTGTGATTTGTCTTATGGAGACAATCAAGCCGTTTGCTTTGTAGTGAGGGAGTGAGTGAGTGATGTTTTGTTGATACAGCACAGCAGTTTGCCATCTTCAACATTAATGCAAAATGTTCTTACCATTCTTGCTTAAAATACCAGCTTTCTTCCTGAAATCTGCATTTCTTGCACAGCACGTCAAGATCATACATAAAATGAATCTAAGACAACCAAGGTGAACAAATACAGTATAACTGTAGCCATCTGATGATAGTTCTGTGATGTCACACACAGCGCGTGTCTTATGGCCGGTCTGTGAGTTTAAAGGGAACATGCGGTTGATGTCAATAGCCTTTGATATACGCATTACACAGGTAGAGCACCAGTGTGCTTCACCATGACTCTCCGAGAGTAAACAGTTGAACAGTAGAAGAGATGCAATTTGCCAATCCCTATGGTAATAACTGTGTGATTTAACTCCACTTTGCAAACTGCACTGCATTGAAGAATTGGAATTGGTTTATTATTGTCACTTGTACTGAGGTATTGCGCACCGTTCGTACAGATCAATTCATCACAACAGTGCATTGAGGTAGCACAAGGTAAAACAATACAGAATGCAGAGTAAAGTGTCACAGTTACAGAGAAAGTGCAGTGCAGGGAGACAATAAGATAAGACATTAATCAGTCACATGTACATCGAAACACAGTGAAATGCATCTTTTTGCACTACTGAGAATGTGCTGGGGGCAGCCTGCAAGTGTCGCCACTCTTCTGGCGCCAACATAGCATGCCCACACCTGTACGTCTTTGGAATGTGGGAGGAAACCAGAGCACCCGGAGGAAACCCACGTAAACACGGGGAGAACATACAAACTCCTTACAGACAGCAGCCAGAATTGAACCCGGGTCGCGGGCACTGTAATAGCGTTATGCTAAGTCCATCTTATTGGACTAAGGAACCATTCAATAGCCTTATAACAACAGGGTAGAAGCTATCCTTGAACCTGGTGGTACATGCTTTTGTATCTTCTGCCCGATGGGAGAGGGGAGAAGAGAGAATGTCTGTGGTCGGTGGGTCTTTGATTATGTTGGTTGCTTTACTGAAGCAGTGCAAATAAAGAAATACCAAGCAACTCTTTGTGCTTACCCGGGACAGCTTTGGGACTTCAGTTAACATTTCATCCCAAAGACAGCCCTTTCAGCAACACAGCGCTCCCTTTATGCGACACTGAAACACTAGACTAGATCTAGAAGGGACTGCAGGTGCTGGTCTCTGGAGCAACAAGCAATCTGCTGGAGGAACTCAGTGGATCGAGGAGCATTTGTTGGGGGGAAAGGAACTGTTGATGTTTCGGGTCGACACCCTGCATCAGGACTGAGAGGAGAGGGGAGATGACCGGTATAAAGAGGAGAGGGGGAGGAGGGATGAGAGCCTCAGCCTTCTGTCTCACCACTCTCCTTCTCCTCTTTATCTTGTTCATCTCCTCTCCACTCTCAGTCCCGATGCAGGGTGTCGACCTGAAACATCAACAGTTCCTGAAATGTCGATTATTTCTCTCCCCACTGCCCCCCCCACAGATGCTGCTCGACCCCGCGTTACTCCAGCAGATTGTTTTTTCGCATAAGCCCGGATCCTTGTGTTCAGACCTCTGGACTGAGATTTGTACTTGGACGCAGCTAGTTCCACCACTCAGAAATAATTCACATACCTCAGTACTCCATATACATTATGAGATTTTGAAATCAGAATCAAAAGAAGCACTATTTCTCTTTATATTATATGATGAGATTACAGAGGGGAATAAAGGACCCCCACCATCTGGGACATGTCCTCCTTTTGTTGCTGCCATCAGGCAGGAGGTACAGGAGCCTGAAGACCCACACCTCAGGGTTCAACAACAGCTTCTTCCCTACTGCCATCAGGTTCTTGAACCCACCTGAAAAATCCCAACATCCTATTTCTATGTTTTTAATCCCATTTCATTTTTCTCTCCCTCAATTTGTACCAAAAACATTTTATTTTGTTGTGCAAGTTACATATAATTTATTTTAATTTAAGTTTGTTAACTTATGTTTGTCATACACGGTACTTCTGTTCAAAAAGCTAATTTTCATGGCATTTGCCCCCGGGTATGCGTGCCTACGTCAACAATAATCCTGAACTTGAAAATAGCAGGTAAGTTTCATGCAACTGATCCAAATGGTGAGAGGAAATGTGGGTCATGTCAGAGGCATGTCTCTCTCCCTGGACTAAAGATGAATCCACCTGCATTGACTGGTAAAGTCTGTTCCTGGACACAACAACCCACCCATAGCTCACTTGGAACCTGTACACCGCTAATGTCAGGCAGCACCAGGGAAGGAGCCACGGCCCTCCTGAAGCTTTTGGAAAAGACCTCAAGAGAGATCGTTGACATAATGAAGGCCTCGGACTGCATGGTCTCAAGATTACATTACTGGTTGCATCATGGTCTGGTATGGCAATTCAAATATGCAAGAACACAAGAAGTTGCAGAGAATAGTGGACTGAGCCCAATACATCATGGGCACATCCCTCCCCACCATCTACAGGTGTTGACTCAAGAAAGCAACATGCATCAAAGATCTGCATCATTTGGGCCATGCCATCTTCTTGTAACTACAATCAGGCAGGAGGCACAGAAGCCTGAAGTCCCACACTGACAGATTAAAGGACAGCTACTTCCCTCCAACCATTCGGCTTTTGAACCAACCTGCACAACCTTAATCACTACCTCAGTATAGTAACAATGTGATCACTTTGCACTACAATGGACTAGTCTTTTTTTTGTTTTGTGTTCTTTCTTGTATAATTTTGTGTAATTTATGTTTTTCTTGTGAATGTTGTGTATCTGATGCTACGTGCCTGTGATGCTGCTGCAAGTTTTGCATTTCACCTCTGCATTCATGTGCCTGTGTATATGGCAATAAACTCGACTTTACCTTTAATTTGGAGAGGAGGGATTCCTGCGTTTAAATTGTGGACTCCTGGACTGGGGTGGGGTATTGGGGCGAGTTGCTGCAAGGATCCTGGTAGACTGCATTCTGAGATAGTGTGGCACCTTGAATACCTGGGAGGATCTCTGCCAGACCACAGCTTCTAATTATCTAATGTAGCCCGAGGACTGGGGAGGCTGGAGGCTAGACTGCAGTGCAGAGAGTATAGTCCCCTGAACAAGGGAAAGAGCTCTAATGAAAGGTCATCAACCCAATGCAGGTGCTGCCTAACCTGCTGAGTATTTCCACTTTTCTGTTTTTTCTTTCAGGTTTTCAGTACCTGCAGGCTTTTGAATTTTGTTTACCAGGGAGGAGTTCTTCAGCCAAATGCAAACAAACAACTGGCCACCTGAAACTTTTCCGGAGGCTTTGACCAATTGCATTGAATGGACAACGAGGTTTTTTGGGAGGGCTGGAGAGCAAGAGGAGTAGAAGCGCAAGAGTGGAGTTGAGGAAAATGTGGGGATGCAAGGAGCAGGGTGTGGTTCAGAGGGAAACTGAGTGTGCAATGGCTGGAAGGGGAAGCTAGATAAACGAAGGGCGGAAAGGGGAAAGTAGAGGATTTACCTCACAGGGATCTCAGTCTAACATTCTGAGATTAACTAGTGATGGCTGCTCCTCAAATCAGATTTATTATCAGTCTCATAACGTGAAGTTTGTTGTTTTGCAGCAGTACAATGCAAAAATATTAAATTACAAAATAAATGAATAGCGCAAAAAAGGAATAATGAGGTAGAGTTCATGGACCATTCAGAAATCTGATGGCAGAGGGGAAGAAGCTGTTCCTGAATCACTGAGTGCGGGTCTTCAGGCTCCTGTACCTCCTCCCCAATAGTAGTAGCAAGAAGAGGGCATGTCCCAGATGGTGAGGGTCCTTAGTGATGGATGCCACCTTCTTGAGACACCGCCTCTTGAAGATATCCTCGATGGTGGGGAGGGTTGTGCCTGTGATGGAGTTGGCTGAGTCTACAACCCTCTGCAGACTCTTGCAATCCTGTGCATTGAAGCCTCCATACCAGGCGGTCATACAACCAGTCAGAATGCTCTCCACTGTACATCCATAGAAATTTACAAGAGGCTTTGGTGACATCCCAAATCTCCTCAAACTCCTAATGAAGTGGAGCTGCTGGTGTGCCTTCTTCGTGATTGCATCAATTTTAGAACAGCTTTGTCCAACTTTCCCTCCAATGTCCTAAAATGAGGACTGACATTTTTGTGTGCTTGACCATACTGGGTTGTTAGGCGATACCTAGAAGTAGATGGTTGAATTTCCATCATTGCATGAAATGCTTGTTACATCTCATCACTTCAGGGAACATTTTCAATCACTTTGAACTTGAAATACCTTGTCAAGCAATTCAATTTCCAGGCAGTAATGCAGTTCGTTCCACAAACCTGAGTATCTGAGGGAGGTTCTATTGATTTCTTTACTATGCAACAATTTAACAAGCTCTAAAATTATGAAAGAAAATACTGAAAGTTTCATGCCTTGAGGTTTTGAAATAACTTGTATACAAGGTAAGCCAAATCTTGCACTTTTAATTTCTTACTGTACAATTTCACTTCTGGGTAATTGGAAACATATTCAAGCGTTGTTTAGCCTGAAGGATATAGATGGGAATGTGGTATTTACTACACCGTGAAATATAAAAGAAAACCTGATATAGTTTCCATCGCAAAAGATCATGCTAAGAAGGGAATTAATAGATTGCAGGATACCGTTCTGTTCATTCATTAAGGCAGGAGGTATGGATCTGTTTATGTAATGCGACCTTTTGTAGCCAACATCAATGGAGAATGTTGCAGTAAAAGCTTGAACAGTAACAGAATAGATTTGTTTTCATCAATTAATAAAACTTCAATGAACGTTGCAACAAGGACAATGTGTAAAATTGATTCTGGTGAGAAAACTAGTATTAAATATTCATCTTATTTTCCAGAATGCATAATGTATCATACAATTTGGAAATTGATAAAATACAGAATCTATTGAAAGGAGATAAACTAGAAATCAGGTTATATAAAGGAATAAGCAAATAATCCTTTCAAACAATGCTGACACAGCAGGACACCATGATGAATTTCAATATGAAAGAAATGAAACTGCCTTCAAACATACCAGAAACTTCACTGAGCCTGTTTGCATTTGATTAATTTGTGTAGGGTTTAAGATCTATAGGCATTTCATATTTCAGTTCATGTATTTTTCAGCCGCTGATGGACTTTAGCAATGAAGCAGGTATGCAACTTAAGATTTGAGCTATTATTGACAACATAATATTGTCTCTCTTTAAGTCACAAAGCCAAATCACATAAATGCCAATGCTATAAAGTAATGCTGTGATATTTAGTTAATAAACTAAATTTACTGAAACTCTTCAGTAAGATAGAAAGGTCTGCATTAACTGCAAGAATATCTCATGCAACAGGATTTGCATATGGAATCATTCAGCACACTAAGTAATCATTTGGCCATTGCATTGGCTCTTTGAGAGAACAATCTAATTAAAATCACACCCCCTTCTCTCCCCGTAGCCCTGCCATTTGTTCCCCTTCAAGTATTTATCCGGTTTATAAAGTTCATTCTGAATCTGCTTCCTCTGCCCTTTCAGACGGCACATTCCAAATCATAATTCAATGTACAAAAATCTGCTCATCTTCCCCTTCATATGTAAATCCCTTTCAAGTCAAGCATTAGTCTACATGTGTCAGTAAATGGCAATTGCTTAGAATGTCTCATCTGATGAGGTAGAAAAGAAACATTCCCACACAAAAGAAGTGAGTTATTAAACACTGACGCCAAGGCTTTTCTTTTGTGCTATAATTCACTTCCAGAGCATTATGTGATGTAACATTAAATGCACATGGAGATGGACGAAGGCAATGTTATTGGCATAACAGTCTCATGAGCATATGAAAGAATGAGAATCTGAGGATCAGAGGGATCTCGGGGTCTGAGTCCATAGGACGCTCAAAGCGGCTGCGCAGGTTGACTCTGTGGTTAAAGCGGCATATGGTGTATTGTCCTTTATCAATCGGGGAATTGAACTTAGGAGCCGAGGGGTATTGTTGCAGCTATGTAGGTCCCTGGTCAGACCCCACTTGGAGTATTGTGCTCAGTTCTGGTCGCCTCACTACAGGAAAGATGTGGAAGCCATAGAAAGGGTGCAGAGGAGATTTACTAGGATGCTGCCTGGAAATGCAGAGCATGCCTTGTGAACGTAGGTTGAGGGAACTTGGCCTTTTCTCCTTGGAGCGACGGAGGATGAGGGGGGACCTGACAGAGGTATATAAGATGATGAGGTTTTGATCGGGTGGATAGTCAAAGGCTTATCCCCAGGGCTGAAATGGTGGTCACCAGAGGACATAGGTTTAAGACGCTGGGGAGTAGGTATAGGGGAGATGTCAGGGTGAAAGGGGAAAGGTTTAGGGGGAACATTAGAGGGAACTTCTTCACTCAGAGTGGTGGGAGTGTGGAATGGGCTGCCAGCTGATGTGGTAAATGCGGGCTCGCTCTTAACTTTTAAGAGTAAATTGGATAGATACATGGACGAGAGAGGTCTGGAGGGGTATGGGCTGGGGGCAGGTAAATGGGACTAGCAGAATAATGTTTCGACACAGACTAGAAGGGCCAAATAGCCTGTTTTCTGTGCTGTAGTTTTCTATGGTTCTATGCTTTTTTTTTTACTCAGAGTGGTGAGTGCGTGGAATGGGCTGCCGGCAACGGTGGTGGAGGCAGATTCGATAGGATCTTTCAAGAGACTGTTGGATAGGTACATGGAGCTGAGAAGAAGAGGGCTATGGGTAAGCCTAGTAAATTCTAGGGTAGGGACATGTTTGGCACAGCTTTGTGGGCCGAAGGGCCTGAACTGTGCTGTAGGTTTTCTATGTTCTATTCTATGACGTAAAATCATCAACATGAAGTGATATAATGTGAAAAGGTTAGCAAGAACACCTGATATGCACACATTGGCAATTGCTTTTTCTACAGTACAACAGTGCCTGCTTAACAAAGACTATATTAGCTGTAGAGCACTTTGGAGCTCCCTGTGACAGTGTAAAGCTTTGCCACGTAGAAGTTCTTCTATCTTATGTTCTGAGACAAGTGGGGAATTCCTATTTTCAGAGCTGGAACTTAGATTAGATTGACCAAAAAACTTTTTGCATTACTCTTTAATATAACAGCCATAATAGTCTGCAGGCTGCACCCGAGGATTTTAGATTTGCAGTTGATTAGAAAGAGTCCACCGTTAAAACTTTCATTCATGCATCTGCTATGACTGGATTTTATGATTCCAATGAACCTCCTCACACTTCAAAAACAAAATGCATCAGATGCAGTTGGAAGACATAATGGTCAACCTTTCCTGGACCAAAGGAACATCCTACTGAACCAAAACTTAATGCATTGCAAAGGTAGAACGCCATTTAGCTTAACATATTTTTGTGAGCTTCTCCAAATGTTTCCATTTATATCACTTTCAGGTGGAATTATAATTAATAAATGAACTGGAAATTCTGGAAAAATGAGAACAATTTGTTTCTCTTTCAACCAGACGGACAGAAAAATAAATTGATTTGATTGTGGATTGTCCTGTAGTTTCCATGGTTTTAGTTATAACAAGAAACAAAACATTAGGAACAAACTTAGCCACTCACAAAGAGCTAAAGAAACACAGGAGGTCAGGCAGCATCTATGGAGGTAAATGGGCAGTGGACATTTCGGGTCGAGACCCTTTATCAGGACTTCAGCCATCTTTCAAAGAAATTATTTAATTCTGGTATTCAAGTGGTGTTACAGCAGCAACATATTTGGCCATTATGTGTGAAATGTCTAAAGCACTTTCCCATCAAAATCAGTATATGCTGCCTGATCTACTAAATATCTCCAGCATTGTCTCTTTTTGTGTTCGTTTTCCAGCACCTGTAATATTTTACTTTCCTATCAATGGGCGTCTAAGGCTGACTTCAAAGCTGCCTACCCAAAGGCAATGTATGTGCTGAAGAACAAAAGACTTGCATCCCCAGGTCGCCTTTCATACCCATAGGCTATCCCAGAGCATTTTACAGCTGATGTTCGATTCATAGTCATTGCTGTAATGCTGGAAACAGCAGTCAATTTGTATACAATAAGCTCCCACAAATGATTATTCAATGAAGACATTGTGGTTTGGTGCAATGAAGTTGATTGAGGGTTAAACCTTGGACAGGACACCGGGGATATTACACTTGCCCTTCTTTGAAATAGTGCATTGCACCTTCTGTGTCCACTTGTGAGGGCAGACAGAGCCTTGGTTTAGTACCTCATGACCTCTGACTATGTAGCTGTCCTACTGCAGTACATTGAAGTGTCTGCCTACAATCCTGTGTACAAGTCTCTGGAGTGGGATAAATTAAAGTAATTGAATTGTACCAGAGTTGCATAAAATCTGTTATACCTTCCTCAAACCCTTGTGTTATAAAATTAAATCAAGACAATTTTTCTTCTGAAAATTTTATTAAAAGCAAATCTTAAAGTTGTCTCAGAAATGTTGAAGAATGTACAACTTGCATCTCCTCTCACAGCATTGTACAATTGTGGTTTAGTATGCACCTCCTGGGAGTCTGCTTTTGACCTTACTGGCTGTTCAAGACTTTTTGGATATCAGCCAGGATGTTAGCTCCTCTTGGCACTGCACTGGTATAAATATTGGAAGATTTATGTTGGTACAGGAAGGCAGGATTGTTCCAATATTGAAAGTGTGCAGCTTGTCTCACCCAATTCATATCACTTTGGATAGAAGTACAATTATTGTACTACTGTACAATAATTGTACATCATTATTGTACTACTGCATGTACTCAATAGCAAATTAGATAGGCATTGTTCCAATACTGGGGAATTAGAAGGAAAGAATCAATAGAGGTCATCAATAGTTCTGTGGAGCAGCACTTCCTCACCAATAACTTGGCCACCACCGCCAAGGTTGGGTTTCACCTGGACAGCTCAGCTCCAGACTATCTCAGCCTTGGTCCAGACATGGATAAAGTTAAAAGGGGAGGTGAAAGTGACATCAAGACTGCATTTGGCCAAGTGTGGCATCAGGGTCCTGTATAACTGTCTGTCAAGGGGAAAACCACTCTGGTAGTTGGAGTCATAGCTCTCAAAGGAAGATGTTTGTCATTGTTGGCAGTCATACCTCCAGGACATCAGTGCTCAATTCCATTTGCAACTCCTCAGCAAAAGAATGTCATGCCTGCAAGAACTAGACAATATAGAAGCAGGGGTGATGAGGCATGTAACATTCTTACCACAGAAGTGCCATGCAATGATCATTGCCAACAAGAGAATACAATTACCTACCCTTCACATCCACATGACATGATTAGGAATAGAGACCCTTGTTGGAGGTTCAGTAATGCTATTACCTTTGTGAAGTTCCCCCACCACCAATGTCCTAAAGTCAGGATTGACCAGAAACTCAACCAGTTTAGCCACAAATACAGTAGCAACAAGAGGTCAGAAGCTGGATATCCTGTGGTGAGTGATTCACCTCTTGACTTCCTGGAGGCTTTTTGCCTTCTACAGGACATAAAAGATTCTCCACCTGCCTGGATGAGTGCAATTCCAACAACTCATGAAGCTTAACACCACCCAAGTGTTGCTTGTATGCTTGATCATCACTCCATCAACCACCCTAAACATTTGTTCCCTTCACCACAGGGGCTACAGTACATACCCCCTATAAAATGAACAGCAGTTACTTGCCTAGGCCACACTGCTGGAACCTCCCAAAGAAACAACCTCTACTACCAAGAACAAGGGCTGCAGGTATATGGGAACACCGCTTCCTGTAAGTTACACACCATATTGACTTAGAAATGAACTGTCAGTTCTTCATCATCCCTAGGTATAAATTCTGGAACTCCATATCCAACAGTATTGTGGAAGAACATCAACCAAAGAATTAAAGGACAATTAGGGATGGACAATAAATGCTGGCCTTTCCTGTGATGCCATGATCTCAGAAATCAATAAATAAAAACAATTCAGTGTAGATTTAGCACTAACAGCAACTTGTAGGTCATGCAAAGTGCTCCTGTGATCTTCTTGAAAGTCATAAGTAATTCAACACTTTAAAAGCATAAGCAGTGCATATATTCTATTAATAAACCAAAACATGAACTCTTTTGGAAATGTCATTACTGCAGAATGTGTACATTTGGCTTGTCAATAATTTTGCCCTCAAATGGAGTGGAATCCAATGTGCTGGGAAACATTGCATTCTTTCCAACTGTCAGGATCAGATGGTTAGTCAATGCCAGGATGCATTTTAAAGACCTACCTCAGCTCAGGGAGGTTGAAGCTTGCTTACATATCCACGTTTCAACCCATCATTTCATTTTGAGAATACATTGACCCAAGCCACAACTGCATCAAATTTCTAAAACTTCAGAGAAGCTCCTTGTCCAAAATGCAGACAGAGCCCTGGATAAAGACAACCAAGTAGTCTTCACAACTCCTGTCAGGTCAATTTGTAACTGCACTGAGTCATGCCAATTAGACAAGCTTGCTTGTGCCAAGTAATTTAATGCCAACTGGGATGGCAATGGTAAAATTGAGAGAAGAAATGCCCAAGGTTCTCTTACTAAATTACTATCACTTACTTTTAGAATCCCACATCTGTGGCTATTTCTTTATCCACTGGCATTTACAGAGAAGGCCCACACCCACACAAAATTGCCAAAGGGATGAGTTAAGTGAAAAAACAAAAAGATGCTGGAGGAACTCAGCAGGCCAGGCAGCATCCATGGAGAAAAGCTGGCAGTCAATGTTTCGGGTCAGGACTTATCTTCAGTCCTGAAGGGAAAAGGGGAAGCCCAATACATAGGGAGGGAGAGAAACAGTGTTGTTGGGTGGAGAAATGAGGGGAGGGAGGGTGGGCACTGGGTGGTGTTAGGTAGATGCAGGTGAGAGATAGTGATAGACAGGTGTGGGGGGAGATGGGGAGAGCAGATCTGCTGGGGATGGGTCTCAACTTGAAACATCAACTGTCCATTTCCCTTCACAGATGCTGCCTGACCTGCTGAGCTCCTCCAGCATTTTGCTTGTTGTTCAATATTTATCATGTTTGTGATAAATACATTCTTAATTGCATAGAGCTGTTATAAATGGTCAGACATGGTCTTCTTTCTTAAGAATGAAGGTTTAATTGGTCCAGTTGAAGAGCCAATCCCAGCAGGAAGGCTTTGAGATAACCAGTCAAAATGTTGTGCAGTTTGAATAAGTGAATATCTTCTGCTCTACAATTGACCATGTATTCCAAGCAACATGTTCCCCATGATGTCAAATAAATAAAAAGCAAAATGTTCCTTTAAAATATTCACCCATGAAACACTAGTCATCTCATGATGTTCTACGTTCATTTCATTGTTCCAACTTTGTTGCAAGCATTCCAGAAGGGACATAGATGAAAAGGCATTTGGACAAGTCTTTCTCCATTTAAATAATAATCTGATCTATTTTTTCTTCCCAAGTGGATGACCTCATATTTACCAACATTGTACTCCATCTGCCAGACCCTTGCCCACTCACTTAGCCTATATCTCTGTATCCCCTGCACAATTTGCTTTTCCCACTCAATTTAGTGTCATCAGCAAACAGATATGCTACACTCAGTCCTCTTCCAAATTGTTGATGTACATCATGAACAGTTGCAGGCCCAGCACCGATACCTGCAGCACTCTGCTCACCACTGATCAACAACCAGGGAAACACCCAGTTATCCCAACTCTGCCTTCTATTGGTTGACCAATCCTCTATCCATTGGAGTTACCCCCAACTCCATGCATCCTTATTTTATGGATAAATCTTTTATGGAACCTTATCGAACACCTTTTGGAAATCCAAGTATACAATATTCACCTGTTCCCCTCCATCCACTGCACTCATTATATCCTCAAAGAACTCCAGTAAGTTTGTCAAACAGGACCTGCCCCATCTGAATCCATGTGTCTGTCTGTCTGATGGAATTACTTCCATCCAGATGTCTCACCATTTCTTCCTTAATGATAGCTTCAAGCATTTTCCCAACTGCAGATGTTAAGTTAACTGACCTATAGTTACCTGCCTTTTGCCTACATTTTCCAAAGAGTGGCATGACATTCATTGTCTCCCAATACACCAGGACCTGCCCAGACTCCAGTGAATTTTGGTAACTCATCACAAATGCCTCCACTATAACTTCCACCATTTCTTTTAGTACACTGGGATACATCCCATCAGGACCAGGAGACTTGTCTACCTTTAGGTCCACTAGTTTGCTCATCACTACCTCTTTAGTGACAGTGATTGTATCAAGGTCCTCACCTCCCATCTCATCCATAAAATCTCTTTGGCATGTTAGACATGTCCTCCACCATGAAGACCGACACAAAATAGTTGTTCAAGGCCTCGGACATTTCCACATTACCCAATATTAATTCCCCCTTATCTTCCAAAGGACCTACATTCACTTTAGCCACCCTTTTCTGCTTAATAAAATCTTTTACTATGTTTTTAATATTTTGTGCCAGTTTACTTTCATAATCTATCTTCCCTTTCCTTATTGCTTGCTTAGTGGTTCTTTGTTTCTTTTTAAAGATTTCCTAATCTTCCAGTTTCCCACTACTCAGCGACTTGTATGCATGAGCTTTTAGCTTGATGCCTTCTTTTATGTCCTTAGTTATTCAAGGCTGGCTCTCCCCACCCTTACTGTCCTTGCTTTTAACTGGAATACACTTTTATTGAGCACCGTGAAAAATCTTTGAAAGTCTTCCACTGTGCCACCATATAGCCTGTGTTCCCAGTCTATGCTAACCAACTCCTCCCTCATCCCATTGAAGTCTCCCTTGTTTAGACGTGATACACTGGTTTTAGGTGTAACTATTGCACCCTCCATTTGTATGAAAAATTCACTCATACTATGATCACTCTCCAAAAGGATCCTGAACTACAAGATCGTTAATTTTCATAGAATCAGAACAGTACAATACAGGCCCTTGGCCCACAATGTTGTGCCGACCTTTAAACCTCACCTAAGTCTATCTAACCCCTTCCTCCCACATGTCTATTTTAAATTCCTCCATATGCTTACCTGTGGCATTTTACAGGACCAGATCTAAGATAACATTTTCCCTTGTAGGATCACTCATGCCATATCATGGATGCATTTGATCAAGTTCTCAAGACTGCATCGACCAACTTGATTCACCGAATTTATGTGGAAGTTCAAGTCTCCCATGATAACTGCCATTCCATTCTTACATGCATCAAATATTTCTTGGTTTATTGCCTGTGCCACTATAATGTTATTATTCTGTGTCCTATAGACAACTCCCACCAGGGATTTGTTTCTCCCTTTACTATTCCTAATCTCTACCCAGATGGATTCAGCATTCTATTCCTTAGATCTTGTATCACCTCTCATTATAATCCTGATCTCATTCTTAAGAGCACTACCCCACCTCACTTTCCTTCTTATCTTTCTGTATTACCCGATACCCTTGGATATTTAATTCCCACTCATCTCCACCCTGCAACCATATTTCTATAATGGCCACTAAATCATATCCCTTTGTACTGATTTGTGCCACGTTCACTGACCTTGTTTCAAATACTCTGGATATTCAGATAAAGTGCCCTGACATACATTGTTTTTAAGAATCTAGTAACCTTTGACTTCCCTGTACACCACTCTCACTTTTCTCTTTACCAACTTTTGCTCTGGTCTCCGCATTGCTTCTCTTTCTGCATGGATTCCCATCTCCCTGCCATATTAGTTCAAACCCTCCCCAACAGCACTAGCAAACAATTCCCTAGGACACTGATCCCAGTCCTCCCCAGGTGTAGACTGTCCAGTTTGCAATGGTCCCACCTCCCCCAGAACTGCTTCCAATGCCCCAGGAATCAAAAACCCTCCCTCCTGCCCCACTGCTCAAGCCACATTAATCCTAGCTATGCTGCTACTCCTACTCTGACTTGTACGTGGCACAGGTAGCAATCCTGAGATTACCACCTTTGAGGTCCTACTTTTTAATTCATCTCCTATCTCCCTAAATTCAGCTTGTTGGACCTCATCCCACTTTTTTTCTATATCATTGGTACCTACACGCACCATGACAGCTGGCTGTTCACTTTCCTCTTCCAGAATGCTCTGCAGCCACTCAGACATCCCTGATCCTTGCACCTGGGAGGCAACACACCAATCAGGAGTCCATTTGAGGACACAGAAGCTCCTATCTATTCCCCTTACAGTGGAATCCCCTACCACCATAGCTCTGCCACTCTTTTTCCTGCCCTCCTGTGCTGCAGAGCCACTCATGGTGCCATGATCCTGGCTACTGCTGCCTTCCCCCAATGAGCCATATCCCCCAACAGTATTCAAAGCAATATATCTGCTTTGGAGGGAGATGACTTCAGGGGACTCCTGCACTACCTTCCTGCTACTGCTCTGCCTGTTGGTCGTCCATTCCTTATCTTTCCCTAGGCCTTTAAACTGCAGTGTGACCAACTCACTAAACATACTGTCCACATTCTCAACATGGCAGATGCTCCAAGGTGAATCCAGGTGCAGCTCCAGTGCCATCGCGCAGTCTGTCAGGAGCTGCAGCTAGACACACTTCCTGCAGTCATCAGGGACACTGGCAACCTCCCCAAGTTCCCACATTGCACAGGAGGAGCATGACAGAAAAAAATTAATAAGAACCTGCCTTCACCTTACCTTACCATTGCTCACCCTCCTCACTGAAGCCTGGTATTCACTCTCAAAATGGCTGCTCCACTTGACCCTAACTTTTTATTAGCTGCTGATGATTAGCTAATTAGCCAATCACCTATTAACTAACAATTAGCTGACTCACCTCTTAAATTCCTGCAAGTGAAACTCACAAACAAGGAGACTCAATTCTTTTTAAATCTCCCACTCTTGCTCCAATTCACCAATTCCTTAACCTCCACCTCTTCTCACCAAAGCCTCAGCTCCCCACTCTAACACTGGCCCACTCACACAATGGCCACTCCAAAACAGCTGCTTTATTGGCTGCTGTTAACCAGCCAATAAGCCAATCAACTATTAACAACTTGCAAATGTACCTCTTCTAGACTCCTGCAAGGTGATACTCCCGAGCACAAGTACAGAGACATACCTCTTTTCAAATCTCCCTCTCCAAATCTCTTTATCTTGTACTACTTCAATGCAAGCACGGTAGTGTTGGGGTTAGTGTAACACTTTACGGTGCCAGTGACCCGGTTTCAATTCCTGCTACTGTCTGTAAGGAGTTTGTACGTTGTCTGCGTGGGTTTCCTCCGGGTGCTCCGGTTTCTTCCCATATTCCAAAGACATACGGGTTAGGAAGTTGTGGCAACACTTGCGGGCTGCCCCTAGAACATTCTACGCAAAAGATGCATTTCACTGTGCATTTTGATGTTCATGTGACTAATAAAGATATAAAAATAAATTGATCTTTGTGAATGGTACGCAAAACAAGTTTTTCACTGGACCTCGGTACATGTGACAATAATAAACCAATTCCAGTTCCAATTCCAAACAAATGCTAGTGCCACTCTTTAAAGGAACAGAAGATACATTACCATCTTATCACAGGGTCAAGTATGAAATACCGGACATCATTTTGTTCCATTTCATAATAAAAGAGAAATCCCTCACCTGTAACTATTAATTCAATCGTTCTTCTCACCAGCTTGTCTTTGTATTTCAGTTCACAGGTGTAATTTCCCAAATCCTCCTCTTCAACCTCTTGGATCACAAGGATATTCCTCTTTTGCAAGATAGTATTCCTCCATGATTTTGGCAAGCATTCCTATGTTAACAAGGGAATGAACAAAGAACTCATTTATTTCGATACAATGTCATAGAGCCATAGAGTTATACAGCACGAGATCGGGCCCTTTGGCCCAACTCGTCCATGCTGACCAAGATGTCCATCCAAGTGAGTCCCATGTGCCTACATTTGGCCCATGTCCCTCTATCCTATCCATGTACCTATCTAAATGTCTTTTAAACATTGTAATTGTACCTGCCTCTTCAGCTTCCTCTGGCAGCTCGTTCCATCCACCCACCATCCTCTGTGTGAAAAAGTTGCCCCTCAGGTTCCCTTTAAATTTCTCCCCTCTCACCTTCAATCTATGGCCTCTCCTTGTAGATTCCCTACCCTGGGAAAAAGACTGTCACCATCCACCTTATCGACACCCCTCATGATTTTATAATCCTTTATAACATCACCCTTCAGTCTCCTATGCTGCAAGATAAAGATTCCCAGCCTATCCGGCCTCTCCTTGTAACTCAAACCTTCCAGTTTTGGTGACATCCTCACGAATCTTTTCTGTACCCTTTTCAGCTTAATGACATCCTTTCTATAGTTCGATAATGGTTTGCTATCAGAATTTCATCTATGTGACCCTATCTTGCATTTTTTCATTTGAAGGTCATTTCTGAGTTGGATCCACCACTTTTCCTTTCCCTTTTCCCAAAACTTAATTACTCCAGATCTGGGAGGATAAACTTGCTGAGGCCCCAAGCGGCAATAAGGCCTTGAATACGTCAGCTGGGTGATGTGGGTGGACCAGAAGTAATCTCACCCTAACCCCACCCAGGAAACACCTCTGACAGACATGAAAGCCCTGTATCCAGCTTTTCTGACTGTCAGAGCTGTGAAGGTTTTCAATATTTCTGAATATCGATGGAATGGAAATATAAAAATTAAATTTTAAGGTACGTGCACTACTCTATCACACACTTATTCTGCACGACAGCAGTCAACTTTTTCTGCCACTAATTCCTCCACAAGAGAATGAAGAAGGTGAACCAATCAGAAGATATTTGTAAATAGTCGAAAGAGGATCAAGCTTTGGTAATGAATTCATTGTCATTGGCATAGATCGTGTCTGTGGAGAGAGAAAAGAAACTTAGTGTTTCAGGTTAATGATTCTTCCTGAAAACCTGATGAAATTTTGAACTCAGTTTCTCTTTCCATTGCTGCTGACTGGCCAACGAAGTCTTTCAATCATTTTCTACTTAATTTCAGCTTTCTAACATCTGCAGTATTTTCCTTTAGAGTTATGCCATTATCACATGTGAGGAATGGAAGTCCCTCTATCAGAGCTGGTGATGGTCTCACAGTTTTATTTTGTGGTTGTAAGTACTGATCAGCACCTCATTCAATGACTTAAGTATTCACACCCAACCCTTCCACCAGCAGTGCAGTTGTAGGCAACGTGAAGGTTCTGATCATAATACTTAAGGAGTCAGATGCACGGCATCATTCAGATGAATTTCAGATCAGCTTTGCATTTATGCTTCATTTTACTGATATCAATCCATACAAGAGAATATGATCATGCTTTGCTTAGTGAAGTGGGTGGGCTCTCAAAGTCTTCTTAAAAATGTGTAACCCCCTCACTCAACTCATGGGAATCCCTAACCCAGAACAACTCCAACTGGTTAAGAAGTATCCTGGAAATCAGTGAGAGCTTTGAGTTGACTTGACAGGAGCCCATGGAGGCCACGCACAAGCAGGGGGAAGAAGTGTGCAAGAACCAAATCAACCCACACACCTGCCCTGTCAAGCTCCAATAGCTAAGTCTGTAGATCCTCTTCGGTCACCTCAAAATCCATTGGATCTAGTCATTCATTGCACAAGACTATAAAGGTCTTTGTAGCACCAAATTCCAAATCCCAAAAAAAAAGCATGACCCACATCAGATTAATATGCCAAAATTTTAAGGCTACCAACGTAATCCTTCCCATTTTCAACAGCATTCCACATCAATCACACATGATATTGAAGTGATAATATATCACCATCCTTGCATTGATTCAGGAGGATCGTGGTGAGCCACCCTTTTAAGGACAATTAGGGATGGGTATTTGCCAGCATGTACATCGAGAGTATAGAACAAAAAAACAAAGGCTCATAACTATTTAATCACCGCCTGAATGAATTTATCCTCATATCCTGCAGCATTGCATCTTGTTAGATAATCATCAAAAGGAACACTTGTAAACTGTGATGGAAGATCTGCAAGTGAAAGAAATTCTTGGTCTTGCATGGGGTTTAATTGTCTCAAATTTAAATCCTCTATCTCTGCCATCATAGCTAAAGCAAAACCCTGCATCTACAATAATCATGATTTTTGTCAGAAAGAGTTCAATGTCAAGTTGTCTCTCAGAACTCCTTTGATCATTAAACTCAAACTCAGTTTCTTTCCACCCATCTTTACAATATTAAGCTTTAAGTCCCAGAGTGCCACAGTGAAACAATGGGATCTGATCTGCCTTTTTAACAGCTTCACATTGGTTGGATACTTCTAGCCAGTAATTCTATTTTTCATTTGTTTCCACTATGTGTGCAACTCTCTGGTTCCCATGACATTATGCATTATCTTACACCTCCACATGTATATCCTTTCCCATGTACATAATTCCTCCAAATCTATTTTCAATTTCCTCTGTGCTGCATTTCTAATAACATAGTTTGTACAGTTCACAAATTATAGCAGCAACCACTTCCACATTGTAATTGTAGTAATAACAAGCTGAAGCAGACCCCACAGAAACTTTTCTCACAATGTGAGAGAACTTTCTTCTTACGCAGGATGTGGACAACACTAGTAAGGCTGACAATTATCACTCCCTATGTTCATTGCAGCTGGCAGCTAAGAGTCAAGCACATTGGTGGTTGAGGAGCCACATTGAGGCCCACATTGGTCAAGGGTAGCAAACCTCCTTCCACCAAGACGACAGCAAACCCAAAGGATTTTTGGTGACAATCCAATAGCTTCAATACCGATAACACATTTTTGATTCCAAATTCACAATTACTTGAATTTAAGTTCCTCAGCTATTCTGGTGGAATTGAACTGTTGCTTTCAGATTATTGGTTCAGATCTCTGTTTTCTGGTCTCATAACCTAACCTCAAGACACTCAAACCTGCCCAGGTTCAGTTGATGAATTTAGGTTGATTCTATAATGTAATTTCTACTGAGTTTACAGCACAGAATCAGGGCTTTTCACCTGACAAGTCCAAATGTACAAGTCTACAGGACCTCTTCCAATATTCATTTAACCTAATCAACACGTAATGAGAGGCCTAGAATTATAAGTAAGAAGGTCCCACTCTTGTTAGCAGAAAGGTCAATAACTAGGCAGCAGAGATTTAAGGTAATACAAGGAATAACAAGGGTGCTGGTTATTTTTAAATTCATTCGTAGGATAGTGGGGACTAGACAGTGCTTTGGTAAAGACAGAAATCCCCATCACATTTAAAATGTACACAAATGGACACCTGTCATGCTCTGTGGATGTCATTGCGCTTATTGGGTAGTGCCAGGCAACAGGTTTTTATGTGGACAATTTAGGCACAGGAATAGACTACTCATTCCCTGGAGCTGGAGTCACTGGTCCAATTAATCAACAGCCATAAATACATTAAAGAGGAAGTGAGATTGGACAAATACAATGGCATTAGGGAAAGTTACAGTACAGATGGCCATTCACCTCATTGTGTCTCTGCAAGGTTATGGCGTCATGGCTGGTAAATGAGATTGGGCTGTAGAACTCTTTCAGCTGGCAGAGAGGCAATGGGCTGAATGGCCTTTTGTACTGCAACTTTCCCCGATCTAGACTCCTTGCCCGATCTAGTCTCCCCTTAAGCTTGTCCACATTTGTTTATTAATTGAAAGCTGGCACCAGTTCCAGGGAATGAAAGGCCTATTCTGATGTTATTTTGCCATACAAGATGGTAAAATGTTCGAAGAGTGTCTTCAAAAACCTGTCTCCCAGAGCTAATTGATCACTATTGCAACATCCATTCAGCTGAAAGTGCGAGACTGAAGAGAAAAAGTTGGCATAGAAATATTCAGTGGTATGTCGTGAGTTTAAATAGTGATTAGACTCATGATAACAAGGAAGAAGGATGTAACGAGGAACTGGACAACCTCTGGCGGATATTTAATAATGCACAGCTTACATCATTTTAATGAAGGGAATGTGATATCAGGACAAACTTCCACTACAAACGCCTTCTATGTTACAGCAATTGCTTTGATTTATTCAAGCAAAGTGATCGTTTTTACCTTATACCAAACGATATCAAGATCTCGATCAGCCGTGATGAAGTCTTCAATGTCTGGGCAGAAGATCTCTTTGCTTTTAGTAATTTCAGCTTTCTCCAAACTTCTGATCATACTGTTGTAGCAAAGTCCTGAGTCATTCTCTGCCACCATCAAGGACATCGTCACCTTCATACAATACGTCGAGTTTCTGCAACAAGAGAGAAACTTTACATTCCTACTATCACCCCACAGAGAATATTAAAAGAAAAAAGTAACAAATATCGATCCTTGATAATGCCCCACAAAATGTTAAAGTAGTTTCAAATCAAGTGTAAAAGCACGGCCAAATTCGAGGGCTGACGTATAACAGAGCAATGAGCAAGTTGTTCAAAGGCCCACTATTGCAGATGAGGTCTGAGGGTTGCATGCACAGTGCCAGCAATATGCATACAACCTGTGTGCTGAGAGTTGGAACCATAATGTTGGATGAAGGGAGCATCGTGCGCATAGTTTGGATGCAGACTTGTTTATGAAGCTGTTCGAAGTATAATGATGAAATTTTGACAAGGGAAAAATGAAGATTTAAGGACATGGACCGGCCTTCAGATATTATAACATAACGGCAAACAACCTTTCTTAATTAGGAAAATTTGTTCTGCAGAAAGTGACCATTCAACCCATTGTGTCTGTGCTAGCTGAATAAAAGCAATGTGGCCTAATTCCACTTTCCAGCAAACAAGCTCACACAACTGTGAATATAATTGAAGCTGCTTATTATGTCGTCTGACATAGGTCAGTATTTTTGCCAACTCTAGCTTCGAGAATCCAGATGGTTAGAGGAACAGAATAACTCAGGCAAAGCATAGAAACATGGCACATGGCATTCTGTTACAAACAGGGTAATGATAAGAAGGCAGTCGTAGGAATCAGACCATCTTGGTTAGAATGGAAAGTATCAAGACTTGCTGCTTGCTAACCCCCCCTGGATGTACTGTACATGTAGGATATACGTTGGATTTGGACAGGTTCTGGGCTGTCAGTATTTATGATCTGACAGGGGAAGGTCAACTTCGGTTAGATGCCAGGACATGAATTGTGCCTGTAACATTGTGTCTGGTCAGGAATCATTTCATTCAGAAGAGGAAAATTAGCTGAAAGGGGAATGGATAAAAATGACACATAGTTTTAGCTTTGCAGAATGCTTTCGTCACCATGGATACCAATTCCAAAGGGTTTAACTTTTGAATATCAGGTTCAGAACTGTTGAAACTTTGAGAATGATTGGGTGCAAGGCAAAGGAATATTCCAAGTATTTTGCACAAGTGGACTTTCAATAATTTTGTTTTTTATTCAGATAGACAAAATGAAAACAATTGTTTTCCTGTAATCAAATGCAAACTCAATTCATTCACTGTTTCTTCGTTCATATTTTCTTCTTAATATTTTAAGAATTACTTATTCATGTTGGATTTTTCCATCTATCCGTTCAAGTAATAAAAATATCTCTAGAGTATAATATAAAAAAGAAATGGACTAATAATACAGTTATTAAATTCTTCATTTGGTGCTTTATATTTTTCAGAATGTATAATACAAGCTGATTCCCCGGAATATTGCTCTGAGTGCCCTGGAATTCTAGTCAACTATGCGTCATGACATATGTTAGGCTGCTTACCCTGGTATCTTTCAAGGAAAATGTACTATAGAGTCATTATGGCACAGAAGGACACAATCAGCTTATCAAGTATGGTAAATCTCCTGTGCACTCCTCCTCATAAAGAACAGGCATTCTATAAGTTGTAGTTGTACTCAAAGCTATCAGGATATTAATCTATTGAAATGCAATGCACCTGATATTTAAGCACAACACAAAATTAAAATAAAAGTAGAAACATCAGCCGGTTCCGGTCGCATCTTTGCAAAGAGGAACAGTTACTGTTCCAGCTTTGGGACTCTTCATCCCAGATCTGAAATGTTGACTGTTTCTCTTTCCACAGATGCTGTCTGACCTGCTGAGTGTTTCCAGCATTTTCTCTTTTAATTTGAATTTCCAGCATCTGCATATTTTTGATTTTCATGAAATTAAACTTTTCTATGTGAAATATTATTTTTGCATTAAAACCAAAACCATGAAATACTTAGAATGTTTTATTTTAAAGATATGAATAACATTCCTAACTAACAAAACATGCTTCCAAATAATTAACAGAGGGCCAAATCGTTTTCGTTTCGTTTTCAGGTCGTTTCGGCGGACTTTGGACTTTGGAGCAGCTATGTTTTTTTATCTCTCTAATCGGGAATAGCAGGGCAAGACTGCGCAGGCACGTGACGTAAGCGGTTAGCGCGGGGGCAGTTTAAAAAGCAAACCGCCATAACCAGCAGGTAGCGTCAGAGCGGGCGGCGGAGTGAGAGGGAGCAGAGTGATTGGGCTTTGGCCCAACGGGCTTAGGCAGTAAAGGGGTGAGGTGAGATAGGTGATTTGAGGAAAGGAAGTAGAATGAGTGGGGTTTTCTGTGCTCGGTGTCAGATGTGGGAGGTCCTGGAGTCTCCCAGCCTCCAGGACGGCCACATCTGCACCCAGTGTGTCGAGCTGCAGCTCCTCAGGGACTGCGTTAGGGAACTGGAGATGCAGCTCGATGACCTTCGTCTGGTCAGAGAGAATGAAGAGGTGATAGAAAGGAGTTATGGGCAGGTGGTCACACTTGGTCGATGGGAGTCAGGCAAGTGGGTCACAGTCAGGATGGGGAAGGGGAAGGGGAAGAGTCAGGTACTAGAGAGTACCCCTGTGGCTATGCCCCTTGACATTTAGTACTCCTGCTTGAGTACTGTTGGGGGAGACAGCCTACCTGGGGGAAGCAACAGTGGCAGTGCCTCTGGCATAGAGTCTGGACCTGTGGCTCAGAAGGGTAGGGAAGGAGTGAGGAGGGCACTAGTGGTAGGGAACTCTATAGTTTGGTGGGCAGACAGGCGATTCTGTGGACGCAGGAAGGAAACTCGGATGGTAGTTTGCCTCCCAGGTGTCAGGGTCCAGGATGTTTCAGATCGTGTCCAAGATACCCTGAAGAGGGAGGGAGAACAGCCAGAGGTCGTGGTACATATTGGTACCAACGACATAGGTAGGGAAAGGAATGAGGTCCTGAAAAAAAAACTATCGGAAGGAAGTTGAGAAGCAGGACCGCAAAGGTAGTAATTTCAGGATTACTGCCTGTGCCGAATGACAGTGGGTATAGGAAAGGAATGAGGTGGAGGTTAAATGCGTGGCTGAGGGATTGGAGTGAGGGGCAGGGATTCAGATTTCTGGATCATTGGGACCTCTTTTGGGGCAGGTATGACCTGTACAAAAAGGACGGGTTGGACTTGAATCCCAGAGGGACCAATATCCTGGTGGGGAGGTTTGCTAAGGCTACTGGGGGGAGTTTAAACTAGAATTGTTGGGGGGTGGGATCCGAACTGGAGAGACTGGGGAAGAGGTGTTTGGCTCTCAAATAGAGAAAGCTTGTAGTCGGTACGAGAGGGAGGACAGGCAGGTGATAGAGAAGGGACGCGCTCAGACCGACGGTTTGAGATGTGTCTATTTTCACGCAAGGAGTATTGTGAACAAGGCGGATGAGCTTAGATCTTGGATAAATACTTGGAGCTACAATGTGGTGGCCATCACAGAGACTTGGATGGCTCAGGAACAGGAATGGTTACTTCAAGTGCCAGGTTTTAGATGTTTCAGAAAGGACAGGGAGGGAGGCAAAAGAGGTGGGGGAGTGGCACTGTTGATCAGAGATAGGGTCACGGCTGCAGAAAAGGTGGTCGTCGTGGAGGGACTGTCTACGGAGTCTCTGTGGGTGGAGGTTAGGAACAGTAAGGGGTCAATAACTTTACTGGGTGTTTTTTATAGGCCGCCCAATAGTAACAGGGATATCAAGGAGCAGATAGGGAAGCAGATCCTAGAAAGGTGTGATAATGACAGAGTTGTTGTGATGGGAGATTTTAATTTCCCAAATATCAATTGACATCTCCATACAGCAAGGGTTTTAGATGGGGTGGAGTTTGTTAAGTGTGTTCAGGAAGGATTCTTGACACAATATGTAGATAAGCCTACAAGAGGAGAGACTGTACTTGATTTGGTATTGGGAAATGAACCTGGTCAGGTGTCAGATCTCTCAGTGGGAGAGCATTTTGGAGATAGTTATCATAATTCTATCTTCTTTACGATAGCATTGGAGAGAGATAGGAGCAGACAGACTAGAAAGACGTTTACTTGGAGTAAAGGGAAGTATGAGGCTCTCAGGCAGGAAATTGGAAGGTTAAATTGGGAACAAATGTTCTCAGGGAAAAGTACAGAAGAAATGTGACAAATGTTCAGGGGATATTTGTGTGCAGTTCTGCATAAGTGTGTTCCAATGAGACAGGGAAGTTACGATAGGATACAGGAACCGTGGTGTACAAAGGCGATAATAAATCTAGTCAAAAGGAAAAGAAAAGCTTTCAAAAGGTACAGAGAGCTAGGTAATGCTAGAGATCTGGATAAGGCTAACAGGAAGGAGCTTAAGAAGGAAATTAGGAGAGCCAGAAGGGGACATGAGAAGGTGGGCAGGATTAAGGAAAACCCCAAGGCATTCGACAAGTATGTGAAGAGCAAGAGGATAAGATGCGAAAGAATAGGACCTATCAAGTGCAACAGTGGATCCGGAAGAAATAGTGGAGGTACTTAATGAATACTTTACATCAGTATTCACTATGGAAAAAGATCTGGGCGATTGCAGCAGGCTGAAGAGCTTGAGCATGTAGATATTAAGAAAGAGGAGGTGCTGGAACTTTTGGAAAGCATCAAGTTGGATAAGTCACCGGGACTGGATGAGATGTACCCCAGGCTGCTGTGGGAGGTGAGGGAGGAGATTGCCGAGCCTCTGACGATGATCTTTGCATCATCAATGGAGACAGGAGAGGTTCCAGAGGATTGGAGGGTTGCAGATGTTATTCAAGAAAGGGAGTAGAGATAGGCCAGGAAATTATAGACCAGTAAGTCTTACTTCAGTGGTTGGTAAGCTGATGGAGGAGATCTTGAGAGGCAGGATTTATGAACATTTGGAAAGGTATAATATGATTAGAAATAGTCAGCATGGCTTTGTCAAGGGCAGGTCCTGCCTTACAAGCCTGATTGAATTTTTTGAGGATGTGACTAAACACATCCATGAAGGGAGAGCAGTAGATGTAGTGTATATGGATTTCAGCAAGGGGGTTGATAAGGTACCCCATGCAAGGCTTATTGAGAAAGTAAAGAAGCATGGGATCCAAGGGGACTTTGCAGTGTGGATCCAAAAATGGCTGGCCCTCAGAAGGCAGAGTGGTTGTTGAAGGGTCGTATTCTGAGTGGAGGTCGGTGACCAGTGGTGTACCTCAGGGATCTGTTCTGGGACCCTTGCTCTTTGTGATTTTTATAAATGACCTGGATGAGGAAGTGGAGGGGTGGGTTAGTAAGTTTGCAGATGACACAAAGGTTGGGGGTGTTGTGGATAGTTTGGAGGGCTGTCAGAGGTTACAGAGGGACATAGATAGGATGCAAAGTTGGGCTGAGTAGTGGCAGATGCAGTTCAACCCAGATAAGTGTGAAGTGGTTCATCTTGGTGGGTCAAATATGATGACAGAGTATAGTATTAATGGTAAGGACTCTTGGCAATGTGGACGATCAGAGGGATCTTGGGGTCCGAGTCCATAGGATGCTCAAAGCGACTGTGCAGGTTGACTCTGTGGTTAAGAAGGCATATGGTGTATTGTCCTTTATCAATCGGGGAATTGAATTTAGGAGCCGAGAGGTATTGTTGCAGCTATGTAGGTCCCTGGTCAGACCCCACTTGGAGGGTTGTGCTCAGTTCTGGTCGTCTCACTACAGGAAGGATGTGGAAGCCATAGAAAGGGTGCAGAGGAGATTTACAAGGATGCTGCCTGGATTGCGGAGCATGCCTTATGAAAGCATGTTGAGGGAACTCGGCCTTTTCTCCTTGGAGCGATGGAGGATGAGGGGGGAGCTGATAGAGGTGTATAAGATGATGCGAGGCATTGATGGGGTAGATAGTCAGAGGCTTTTCCCCAGGGCTGAAATGGTTGCCACAAGAGGACATAGGTTTAAGGTGCTGGGGAGTAGGTATAGAGGAGATGTCAGGGGTAAGTTTTTTTACTCAGAGAGTGGTGAGTGCGTGGAATAGGCTGCCGGCAACGGTGGTGGAGGCAGATATGATAGGGTCTTTTAAGAGACTTTTGGATAGGTACATGGAGCTGAGAAAAAGAGAGGGTTATGGGTAAGCCTAGTAATTTCTAAGGTAGGGACACGTTTGGCACAGCTTTATGGGCTGAAGGGCCTGAATTGTGCTGTAGGTTTTCTACGTTCCATGTTCTAAATAGATTAGAGCTTGTAACTTAAATCATTAGGAATCCTGGTCATTGTTCTGAAAGACAGGTAATGATTACAGTAAGAAGAATGGAGATACTGAGTGTGAGGAAGAACTGTTCATTATAGCAAATTGGGCTAATAGCCTTTTATATACAGTACATGTGGAATTTTAACACTAACAGTGCAGTTATATTTTAGTTTTACAGCAAAACAAGATTGCTCACCAAACTGAGGCAAGAGTTTGATATTTTGTCAAAGATGTGTGATCCCCTGGATATAATATTTGAAAATCTCTTTATCTTAGAGCTGTTCTCAGTACCATTATTATTTTAAAACACCTTTAAATTTTCACATTAGAAAATAATTTACCAAATAATTGATGATTTGCCACCAATAGAACCTTTTTTTCTGGATCCACTGATGTCAACTTATTGGTAAGGGCAATCCAAAATGGCAGTGACATAAGTGGTAGAACCCCAATACTGGGATAAGGAAGGAAAACCAACACCCTGCAAAGCCCCGCCCCAGGCTTTGCTGCCTGTCAAACCTTTGGGGCACTTTCAATATCTCTGGCATTCAGAAACATTCAAAAAAAGTCAAATCGAAAAATTTATTTTAAGACATACTTAAAAATTGAAACTATTAAAAAATTAAATCACTTTAAAACACAGCTAAACAAATAGTAATAGTTAATTACATAAAGTGCAACTTATCTTCTCCTTACCCTACCCCTGAGCTGCCATTACTCTCCATTCAAATGAATGGCTTAATTGTGTTCCAGTGAATCAGAATCAGAATCAGATTTATTGTCACTGACTTGTATGTCGTGAAATCTGTTGTTTTGCGGCAGCAGTACAGTGCAAAGACATAAAATTACTATAAATTATAAAATAAATAGTACGAAAAAAAGGAATAACGAAGTCGTGCTCATGGGTTCATGGACCGTTCAGAAATCTGATAGCAGAGGGGAAGAAGCTGTTCTTGAATCATTGAGTGATTCAATGATTGAATCATTGAATCATTGAATCATTACTACCCCAATGGTAGTAATGAGAAGAGGGCATGGTGAGGGTCCTCAGTGATGGATGCCACCTTCTTGTAACTGGTCTAACCCAACGCAGGTCAAGTGGGAAGATTGGCCCTGGGGAATAAGACCATGTTCTGCTGATGGAATCCATGTGAAGTCTTATGAGGCTAAATGCCAGCAGTTCAGCATGAAAGTGTTCATACATCACAGCAAGTTCTGTCCTATATTATTTTGCCCATACAAGAAATCATTGGGAAATGGTTGCCTAGAAACCAGATTTCATCCTATTTCGATATGCTAAACAATGTGGAACATAGCACTGTTACCCTGCAAAAAATCCAGAAATTAGCCAAGAATGCACTGTAAATAGTGCTTTGTCCAAAATGTGCAGTTCCTCTCAGGAACTGCTTGAAGAGCTTGCAATGGCCAATTCTTTGCCCTGCTAATTGTCAGGAAGTGTGTCACAGCTGGAAGCCCGCCTCCTTGTGGTAGCCACAGTACAGTCGCAGCTAAGGCTATCCTGGGGGCAAGGAGAGACAAGGAGGAGGGGGACTCCCCAAACTCTCCAACACAATGGTCTGCCTCAATTGGGCCCCATGGAATGAGTAGCTCCACATTACTGCAAGGTGCAGGATGATCAATGACCCAGATATCAGCTCAGTATGTCATTGTAATCCTCAATTGTTGCCATAGTAAAAATCGCGAGGATAGTACTGTGGCCTGGGATGAATATAAAACCAATGGAAAGGAAGTTAAGCATCTGCTTAAGAGACCAGAAAAGGCTAGTGGATTGTAAAGTGATACGACATCAAATAATCACGGACAGCAAATAAACTAAATTAAACCAATTCAGAGCAGCATGTTTTAGAAGAGAGTTAGAAGTACAGACTGAGCTTAAACTCATGTAGGGCAGAAGACGGGAGGCTGGAAAAGGTGAGTATTGGAAGAGGCGTACTGAGGGATGACAGTGGCACTGGTGAGGATGTGAGTATGTTCAGTCATGGCTCAGTGTAATCTTTCCCAGTATCTTTAAGCAACCATGAGAGACAAGGGAAAAGCTTCACCAGTCAGTTGATAGAACAACTACAAAAGGAAGCAGAGGAACAGCACGCAAGCATTGTTGGATTACCATAAAGTTTTGGAATGAAAACTATGAAAGCAGACCATGGAAAATCCTGACTTTGAAGTATATCAGAGACACAAAAGACTGCAGATGCTGGAATCTGGAGCAACACAACAAGCACTGGAGAAATTCAGTAGGTCAGGCAGCATCTGTGGAGGGAAATGGACAGTCGATGTTTAAAGTTGAGACCATTCGTCTGGACTAAAGTCCATCTTGGAAGTATATCGGCATCTGTCGTTGTCTCTGGGTCCAAATCCTAGAGAAGGCCTCGAACAACGCCATCACCAGTAGCATTGCAGAAGTTCAAGAAGGCAGCTCCTCAACACTTTCTCAAGGGCAATTAGGGATGTGCAATAAATGCTGGCCTCACCACTGACATGCCCCTAAAAGGAATATAAACAAATGCCAGATATGCTGTTGATCTTGCACAAATAACAGACATAGTTGGGAGCAGAAATTATGTGAATGAGATAAATTTACATTTCAAGAAGTCTGTACATCACATGGGGAAATAGGTAAATTGGTTTATTATTGTCACATGTACCGAGGTACAGTGAAAAACTTTGTTCTGCATGCCATCCATGCACTCTGCCCAGGACCGCAAGAAACTGCAGAGAGTTGTGGACACTGTCCAGCACATCACAGACACCAGCCTCCCCTCCTTGCACTCTGTCTTTACCTCTTGCTGTCTTGGTGAAGCAGCCAGCATAATCAAAGACCCCACCCACCAGGGTCATTCTCTCTTCTCTCTTCTTCCATCAGGTAGAAGGTACAGGAGCCTGAGGGCACGTACCACCAGGCTTAAGGACAGCTTCTACCCCACTGTGATAAGATTATTAAATGGTTCCCTTATACAATGAGATGGACGATGACCTCACGATCTACCTTGTTGTGACCTTTCACCTTATTGCACTGCACTTTCTCTGTAGTTGTGACACTTTATTCTGTACTGTTATTGTTTTTACCTGTACTACCTCAATGCACTCTGTACTAACTCAATGTAGCTGCACTGTGTAATGAACTGACCTGTGCGATCGGTATGCAAGACAAGTTCTTCCTCGATACAAGTGACAATAATAAACCAATGCCAAAGATAATTTTGTCACATCAGTGCATTGAGATAGTACATACAGTTACAGAGAGAGTGCAGTGCAGGCAGATAATGGAATGGTGGTCGGAAAACATGGAATAAGAGACGCACTTCCCAGACGGATACAGAAAAGTTTCACCAGGATTGTTATGTATGGATATGCTCCATTTTGTTTGGTGTTTACAGTGTGTATGAATGTTTGAAACTGAGAAAGGAAAAAAAAATCTTAGTTTGTGTGGAAAGTCAGAAACAATGAGACAAGAATACAAACAAATTTACACTGGGTTCTGGGTGACCAACAGTTAACCCCCATTTAATGTGGACAAATGTAAGCCATATGGCTCTTATTTTTCCACATTCTTATAAGACTCAGGGAAGTAAAATAAACAGCAGGGATATCAAATGCCCATAGGTTACTGAACACAATGTAATTGTAAATTAGGGTGAATTTGGCAGATAACTCTCTGTACATGCAACAGCACTAAAGAAAAATAACAAGGTCTTCATCTGTATAGCCACAGGATGGAACACATTCCCAGGAGGGATTGGAGGAGACACAAATGAACTTGGAATTTCATGTGCTTTTCTGCAGCAAGGCAATACAGAGAAACAAACTGATAGTGGACTTTAGGCACTAGGTCTTGAAGATTTGAGGTCAAAAACTTGGCATTGTTTATTCTGGAGGAGACAAGGCAGGGAGACATTGTTTCAAGCATACAATATTCTTTGAAGTATGGAGGATCCAATGCGCAGGAACAAAAGAGGCTGCAGAAGGTTGTAGACTCAGCCAGCTTCAACACGGGCACAACCCTCCCCACCATCGAGGACATCTTCAAGAGGCAACACCTCAAGAAGGCGGCATCCACCATTAAGGACAGTCACCAGCTGGGACATGCCCTCTTCACGTTACTACCATCGGGGAGGAGGTACAGGAGCCTGAAGACTCACACTCAACTTTTCAGGAACAGCTTCTTCCCCTCCGCCATCAGATTTCTGAGCAGTCCATGAACACTACCTCGTTATTCGGCTTGCACTATTTATTTATTTTTCCAACTTATAGTAATTTTTATGTCTTGCACTGTACTGCTGCCGGAAAACAACAAATTTCATGACATGATTCTGATTCTAAACGAAGCAGAGGTGGGTCAGATTTTGCCGTGAAAAGCAGCATTTCTGTGCCAATTTCCCACACAACTGCCAAGCAGTTGGGGATTTTTGAGTTATAGAGTGGTACAGCGCAGAAACAGGCCCTTTGGCCCACCACATCCATGCTGACCCTTTTGCCCATCAACACCAATCCCAATTTCCCACATTAGAACCATATCCTTCCATGCTTTGCCTGTCTAAGTGTCTGTCTAAATGTCTGTTCAGTGCAGCATATCGGATTCCATCACCTCCCCTGGCTTCACATTCCAGATATCAACCAATCAGTGTAAAAACCAACCCTGCAGATCCCCTTTAAAACCCCTTTCTCAAACCTATGCCCTTGTGTTTTTGATAGGCCTTTTGTAGATGTTGACTATCTCTCCCATTCAAATCTCTCATAATCTTATGTACTTCTGTCAGGTCATCCCTCAGCCGCCGCCATTCCAGGGAAAGCAAGCCCAGCCTATGACTCCCAATAACTAAAGTCTTCCAACCCATGCAACGTCCCGGTGAATCTCCTTCGCACTCTCTCGAACACAATCACATCCTTCCTATCATGTGGTGACCAGAACTGCACACAATACTCCAAGAATATATGCACTACAGAGGAGGTTGCAGATGCCCTGGCTACTATTTGCTAGCATTGCTCTGACTGACATCTAACAATGAGTTTTGACTGGAACCGGAGAGCTGTTGCAGTGTTTCCCCGTCACTTGGGCTGAGCAATCCATCCAAATATGTGTGCCAGCTGAGATGACCTTCAGACTACATTTCCACCCGATCACCTGTCTCTCCCCCTGCTGCTGAAACCTTATCAATGCCTCTGTTACTTCCAGTCTTGACTATGCCATTGCACTCTTGGCAGCTCTGTTTAATTCCATCCCCCTCAGCTTGCGGTTATCCAAAATTTATGTCTAATTTCCACCAAGTCCTGCTGGTGGGCCCATCTTACTTCCCTTTCACCAGTGCCTCCATTTTAAAATGTTCACCCTTATTATCAATTCCATCCATGGTATCCCTCTTTGGTTCCTCTGCATTCCCTTCTATTACTCGAAACCTTCTAAGGCAACATTGCTCCCCAAATTTAATCAGTCCACCAATGGAGGCTTTGTCTTCAGTTGCAAAAACTCCACATTCCAGAATTCCTTTCATAAAGCCACCTGCCTTACTTTCCTCTTTTGAATCATTCTCTAAGATCCATCCCTTTGGTCAATTGTTGTGATCTCTCATGATGTGAACTCTTCTGTTTGATAACAATCCAGCTTTAGCAAGGTGTATATAAATGCAAATTGCTATTGTTACACATGGATTCATGCTCTTCCAAATGTTAGCTCTTGGTACAACTTTAAACACAACTGAAGACATTCTAAATAATGTTATGGTTTCCATAAAACCATTTCTTCCTGACTTAGTGCATAAGTATGATCAAATGGGAACAAAATTCATCCTCAGAATTCATTTGCAAGAAGTACACAATTCTGGTCGCCCAATTACAGGAAAGATGTGGAGACTTTGGAAAGGGTGCAGAAGATGCTTACCAGGATGCTGCCTGGATTAGAGGGTATGAGCTATAAGGAGAGGTCGGACAAACTTGGGTTGTTTTGTCTGGAGCATCAGAGGCTGAGTAGAGACCTGATAGAAGTATATAAAATTATGAGAGGCAGAGATGGGATAGACAGTCAGAACCTTTATCCCAGGGTGGAAATGTCAAGTATAGAGGTCATGCATAAGGTGAGAAGGGGAAAGTTTAAAGGAGATGTGCGGGGCAAGTTTTGTTACATAGAGAGTGACAGATGCCTGGAACAGGCTGCCAGGGGTAGTTGTGGAAGCTCACATGACAGTGATGTTCAAGAGGCTTTTAGATAGGCACAGGAATGCAGGGAATGGGGAGATATGGATCATGGGCAGGCAATAGAGATTTATTGGTATTGGTTTATTATTGTCACTTGTACCGAGGAAAAACTTGTCTTGCATACCGATCGTACGGGTCAATTCATTACACAGTGCAGTTACATTGAGTTAGTACAGAGTGCATTGAGGTAGTACAGGTAAAAACAATAACAGTACAGAGTAAAGCGTCATAGCTACAGAGAAAGTGCAGTGCAATAAGGTGCAAGGTCACAACGAGGTAGATCGTGAGGTCAGAGTCCATTTTATCGTGTAAGGGAGTCGTTCAATAGCCTTATCACAGTGGGGTAGAAGCTGTCCTTAAGCCTGGTGTACGTGCCCTTATTATTAAACAGTGGCTTCTACCCAAATAGCTTTGCAAAACCTGATTAATGACCGTTAAATTCAAACAATAGTTGATAGCCTTAAAGGGTGCAAAATAGTAGGCCTGGAATTGTAGAATTAATGAGGCATGTTGTCCATCACTGTAGCATAATTAGGTTTTAATTTGTAAATGTGTTTCTTGATTTAATGCAAATTAAAATAAATTATAAATATTCGAACAGTGACAGCTAGTCCACAGCTGCTTATAAAATAAAAGGAAACTTCAACATTGCCCAGTGAAGGCTCCTTGATAAAAAAAATAAAATAATCGGATAAACAGAAGATAGAAACAGAGTATGAAGTTCCTTACCTTGGGCAACCCAAGGTACTTCACACCAAGACACTCTATTCTGAACTCTGTCTTGAAAGGAGGTTACCAGACAGACAGAGGAAAAGATTGTGCTCAATGTCTCCTTGGAGAATTATAAACGTAAATGTCAAATTAAGGTGTTCTCATTGTATGGCAAAGATTTCCAGCAAAATTTGTATTTGGTGTTGCTAAATGCTGAGTTATCACAGTGTGGTTTCACTCTAATCAATAGGTTCAAGAAACTTGTTTTATTACACAATTGGTGGCAAGAACAAACAGTTTACACTATTCAAGTAAACACAGTTCTCACACCCCTTCTGATGATCCTGGCGACAGCAAACAGAGTCTTCAACAGCCCTTGACTCCACTTGGCCACAGCTACAGTTTGAAGGCTGCTCAATCAATCGAGGAAATAACCAATTCTCAAGAGGAAGCACAACAATGCTCTTCCATCCTTTCTGCTGTTGCAAATCCCAGGCAACAGCAAATGTAGGCAGATCTATTCTGTTTATGGTCCTTGGCAGCACTCACAACTCCAGTCCTGAGAAATTATCTTCACCAATGACAAAATCTCCTTCTTTTATACATATAATCAAACAACTTTCTGTTGCATGACAAGTACTTCTTGTCATATGACAGATCACTTTTGCAATCAGCTTTAACCATCATCACACCAATGTACAATGATTTGATGTCTAATGTGTAATATCACTATTCTGAACTGATTAAAAAGTTCTTGCTGTCTCCTGCATCATATTACACTATGGCTAAACATTGGGCAGATTACCAGCATCCTCCCCTTCTTCAAAGTGATGCAAAGGGTTTATTTATAACTAACTGAGATAGCAGATGATGATATTAGTTTAGCATCTCTTTCAAAAGACAGCTAGTTTGAAATCTGTTCCTTCGGCAGAGCTCAGCGCACTGAGTGATCATCAGCCCATTCGACTCTGCTTCCAATGTTTATTCTATTGACTTCAATAGAACGAATCGAAGAGGCAGAAGAGATCACAATGATATTCTATATCATGCTTCAAACTACCAACAGGGGACAAATTCCCAAGCAAGGACCTCCAGTATCTTAAATATGGTCACTTGTTGTGATAGTTACAGGAATCAGCTGAGATTTTTGTATTCAAGTTTCTGGGTTGGGACTTGAACCAACATCTTATGCAGGCAAAGCTTTACAGCAGGAAGAGCACAGCACAGTCCCAACAAAATGTACAATGAAGAATTCAACTGTTTTACTGGTGTTGGGTGAAGAAAAGTTGTTGTCTGGAATACCAAATATACAATGGAGCATTTCATATTCAGGCAGAAACATGTTCAAATCAAAGGACACCCTCTCTGAACTGCACTAACAAGTCTGCCCAGATGACAGATTTTGTCCTGGAGTGAGCTTTGAGCAAACAACCTTCTGACTCAGAGGCCAGAGTCCACTTACAGTGTAAACATGGCCTCTGTTTCCCCCATTTCATGTCAAAAATAAACTTAGGAACTTGATGTACCTTCAATAGATATGGAAGGCGCAAAAACTATTTCCATAATCTCACACAAAAACTGCCTATATTGCACTTCAAATATATTGGTAGAATTATGCTTTTTGCATAAAAACCATGACTATTGAGATAATCATTCTCATTTGCTTAAACATAGGCCAGCATGAAACTTACAAAAAACAACCAATTAAATTGGCCATTCTTTTTTGAAAAGTACCATCTGATCCCCACAAATATCACAAGAAAAAATTGACTAAAAACTCCATTGTAATTTAGCAAGTTAGCTTTCCTCGCTGTGTTATTCCTGAGCCAGCTGAACATATCAGTAGAAAGAGCATTTCTGAACACTATGAATATAAAATCGTGGTTTCCAGACAGCAGTTTATGGAAGTTAACCTCCAAAGCTATTGTTTTCCATTAAAAGTGCAGCCAAGCAGTTTTCCTTTTTCATTTAATAATGGCTAAAGTTAGAACAAGAAGGAAATAGGCCCAATTATATAGCACTTTACATGATGTTGCAAAACACTTTACAACTAATGAAGTATTTTTGAAATGTAGACACTGTGGTGTTGAAGAAAATCTGTCCGCTGGCTGCTGCCACAAATGTGATAATGACATTGGAAAGGCCACAATGTTCATCTACCTGGCACCAAGCTTCTGCAACAGATACTCTATTCCGAGCTCTGCCACGGGAAAAGATTACCAGGTGGAGAAAGGAAAAGATTCAGGATATGTTCAACGCCTTTATGAAGAAATACAACATTCTTACTGATTCCTGGGAACCACTGGCCCACAACTGCTCAAAGTGGAGAAGAAGCACTTCGGATGGCATTGACTTTTGAGTCCATGTTTTGGGAGCACAAAGGAGGCGTTTGCCACGCTGGCCTTCATCAGTCAGGGCACTGAGTGTTGGAGTTGAGACGTTATATTGCAGTTGTACACATCATTGGTGAGACCACACTTGGAGTACTGTGTATGGGTCTAGTTGCCCTGTTATAGGAAGGACATCATTAAACTGGAAAGAATGCAGAGAAGGTTTATGAGGATGCTGCCAGGACTTGAGGGACTGAGTTATAGGTCACCCCTCAATCTCCTACATTCCAAGGAATAAAGTCCTAGCCTACCCAACCTCTCCCTATGTAGGCAGGCTAGGACTTTATTCCTTGGAATTTAGGAGATTGAGGGGTGACGTCATCAAGGTGTATAATTAGGGTGAACACACAAAGTCTTTTTTCTAGGGAAGGGGATTTAAAAACGAGAGGGCATAGGTTTAAGGTGAGAGGGGAAAAATTTTAAAGAGACCTGGGGGGTAACTTCTTCATGCAGAGGGTGGTGTGAATAAGGAATGAGCTATGAGAGAAAGTGGTTGAGGCAGGTACAGTAACAACAGTCAAAAGACATTTGGATAAAGTGCATGGATAGGAGGACATGGGCCAAATGTGGGCAAATGGTCAGCATGGACATTCCATGCTTTATTGCTCTATGACTCAGTAACTCTATGACTTCTGTGAAAGTGGCAGAAGGACCAGACCACCTCAAAAACTACCCACCTACTGGCCCCATCAGACATCTCCTGCCCCATCTGTGGAAGAGTCTGCCATTCTAACATTGGCCTCACCGGTCACCTCAAAACTGGAACGGAAACGAGTCATCCTCAATCCTGAGGAACTGCCTCAGAAGAATAGTTTAATGACCAGATAATTTGTCTTTGTGATGCTGATTGTGCAGATAAATATTGGTTGTGGCACCTGGGATACCGCTTATCTGAAATGATGTCATGAGATCTTTTAATATTCACTTGGTACTTAGTTTAATACAGCTTTGTGCATGGGAGGTCATGTCTTACGAACTTGATTGAGTTTTTTGATGAGGTGACCAAGAAAGTTGATGAGGGCAGGATGGTAGATGTGGTTTTTATGGCCTCCAGTAAGGCCTTTGATAAGATTCCACATGGCAGGCTGCTCTGGAAGGTTAGATCACATGGAATCCAGGGAAAGCTGGCTAATTGGATACACAATTGGCTCGGTGGTAGACAGCAGAGGGTGATGGTGGAAGGTTGTTTCTTGGACTGGAGGCTCGTGACTAGGGTGTGCCTCAGGAGTTGTTGCTGGGCCCATTGTTGTTTGTCATCGATATCAACGATTTAGAAAAGAATGTACAAGGCATGGTTAGTAAGTTTGCAAATGACACTAAAATAGGTGGTATAGTGGACAATGAAGTAGGTTATGAAAAATTACAGGGGAATCTTGAGCAGCTGAGTAAGTGGGCCAAGGAATGGCAAATGTAGTTTAATTTGGATAAGTTCGAGGTGTTGCATTTTGTAAAGTCCAATCCAGGTCGAACTTTCACAGTGAACGGCAGGGCCCTGGGGAGGGTTGTAGAACAGAGGGACCTTGAAGAACAAGTATATGGTTGCCTGAAAGTGGAGTCACAGGTAGACAGGGTGGAGAAGAAGGTTTTTGGCACACTGGCCTTCATAAATCGGGGGATTGAGTATAAGAGTTGAGAAATGGTGCGGTTGTACAGGATGCTGGTGAGGCCGCACTTGGAGTATTGTGTTCAGATTTGGTTGCTCTGCTACAGGAAAGATGTTATTAAACTGGAAAGAGTGCAGAAAAGATTTACAAGAATGTTGCCAGGACTTGAAGGATGGAGTTATAGGGAAAAGTTGGACAGGCTAGGACTTTATTCCTTAGAGCGTAGGAAACTGAGAGGTGTCCTTTTAAAGGTGTATAAAATCATAAGGGGCATAGATAGGGTGAATGCACTAAGTCTTTTTCCCGAAGTTGGGGTATCAAGAACTAGAAGGCATAGGTTTAAAGTGAGAGGGGGAAGATTTAAGAGGAAAATGAGGGGCAATTTTTTTTACACACAGGGTGGTATCCATGTGGAACGAGCTGTCAGAGGAAGTGGTTGAGGCAGGTACAATAACAACTTTTAAAAGACAGTTGGACAGGTACATGGATTGGAAGGGTTTAGAAGGTTCTGGGCCAAACACTGGCAAATGGGACCGGCTTGGATGGGGCATCTTGGTCGGCATGGACCAATTGGGCCAAAGGGCCTGTTTCTGTGCTGTATGACTCTATGACTCTATTTCACCCAGAAGGTGGCTTCTTTAACAATGCAGCACCCTCTTAGTAATGCATTCCAGTCTCAGCTCAGGTCTCTTATCAACCTCAACTACACAAACATTCTGACTCAGGAGCAAGAACAGCACCAACTGAGCTATGAATAGCACTCAAGTCTTTTGTAGCTCCCAACTTCGAGTGTATACCTGCATCTCGGAGAGGACTCCTCGACATATATTATGTCTCAGAGGTACTAATTAATACAGCCTTACCTTACCTTAGCTCTGGACTGTTTCCATCAATGTGTTTCAGACTGAATCATACACTCCTGATTCATGCAGGTTTGGAGATCCCATTGGAAAAAATCAGTGGTCCTGTTGCCTGGTATAAATTCTCAAAGTCTTTTCCTAATCCAGTAAAACCCTGATAATCCACTGTTTTAGGAACTCCTAGTAGTTCAGTATCTGGCTCACTTGGTTCTGTTCCCACACTCCCTTTCAACCTCACCAGAGCTCCACTTCCTGCATTTCTTTTAAAAATAAATGGGCTCTTTTATGCCCACACTCCTTTGTAAACTCACTGGGACCCTGTTTCACATGCATGCTTTAAACTCACTGGGACCCTGTTTCACATGCATGCTTTAAACTCACTGGGACCCTGTTTCACATGCATGCTTTAAACTCACTGGGACCCTGTTTCACATGCATGCTTTAAACTCACTGGGACCCTGTTTCACATGCATGCTTTAAACTCACTGGGACCCTGTTTCACATGCATGCTTTAAACTCACTGGGACCCTGTTTCACATGCATGCTTTAAAGTCACCAGATGATTTTTCCCACTATCCCTTTAAATTTACTGGGTTTACTGAAAAATTTATTTTACTGTTGTATAACGCCAAAAATGTATTAAAAGTGTGTTGTTGTATAAATAGGAATAACTTCCAATAGTCCAGAGGTTAGTGTGAAGTTACCAAAATCCTGAAGGTGTCGGTTTATCATAGTTTTACTTCACCCTTGCCTTGTCATCTATTGCTTTACATTGGAACGTCTCTTCAAACTCTTCCTTCTTACCTTCAGTCATTTCTTGTCTTTTAGAATGAGAAGGAAGGCAAGGATTATGGGAACTGTTGCGTATCAGCAACAAAAGAAACACACCGAGTCATGTACAAGTGTTAGAAACTATTTTATTAATAACTACTTATGATAATAAGAAAGAAAACAAAATAAAAATGTTAGATATTAAACATTAACCCCCAAAACTAAACCCGAAGTGTGTGTGTGGCAAATTCCCAAACTCCAAGTCCAGGAATAGTTCTCAAAGTTCAGTTCAGTAAGCTGTAAGGTGAAACATGAGCAAAGGCTTTTGCAAAAACCACCATTGACTGAAGAGAAGATGTAGAGAAAAAATAGAGAGAAGTTACAAAATCCAAATGTTCCACGATGGAACCCATACGACACCTCAGTCACTGATGATCTCCACTGCTTTGTTCCAAAGTATCTGCCACCCCGAAAGGCATTTGAGACGTGGTCATCCACAGAAATACCTGTTTCCTTCTACAGGTTAACGACAAAGTGGACTCCAGTGGATTATTCGAAAAATCCATACATGGATTGTAGTGACAGACACAGTTACTGTTTTTCATCCATCAATACAGAGACCAGTGTGTCTCTCTTTCTCCTCTCTCTCTTTCCTGACTGAGCCAAAATGTCAGCACGTCGTTATCTTCTGCTGTTGTCGTAATGACGGCCCACACACACACACACACACACACACACACACACACACACACACACACACACACACACACACACACTACTGTAATATCTCTTAAAGGGACATTCACCAAATAACAACCTAATCCGTAACAGAACACGTTCCCAAGTGGAGTTGTGGACAATATCAGATCAGCCAGGTTCTCAGTGAACGGCAGGTTTGAAGAATTGTCTGACTCCTGATTCTATTTCTTATATTTGTGAGTTCCCGTTTCTTAAACTGTGTCTCTGTTTGCTCTCTTGGTGAGAAAGAAAAGATTCTCCTGCATGTTTTTGAAGAGCAGCAGAGTTCTCCTTGGTGTTCTCGCCAATATTCAACCATCAAGCATTCCAAAACCGATGATCTGAAAAAAAAAGAAAGTGGGGTAAAAAAAAGAGAGAGAGGCTAGGAAGGGGAGAAAAGAGGAGCATGGTTGTGGAGGGGTGAGGGGAAGGGGTGTGGGGGTTACTAAAGCGGGAGAATTCAATGTTGTTGAATCCTCCCACTTCAGGTAATCCCCACACCCCTTCCCCACAACCCCCAACCATGTTTCTTTTCTCCCTTTCCTGGCCTATCTCTCTTTTTTTTACCCCACTTTCTTTTTTTCTCTCTCTTTAACTTTGACCCATCCCCCGGTGGATCTGCTCTCCCCTCCTCCCTCCCTACACCTGCCTATCACTATCTCTTACCTGCATCTACCTATCACCACTTTGTGCCCACCCTGCCTCCCCTCTTGTGTCCACCTATCACTGCTCTGTTTTCCCCTCCTATATATCGGGCTTCCCCTTTTCCTATCTTCAGTCCTGAAGAAGGGTCCTGACCCAAAACGTTGACTGCCTGTTTTTCTTCACAGATGCTGCCTGGCCTGCTGAGTTCCTCCAGCACCATAGTGTTTTTCACCCAAATGGCAGGCTGATCTGGAAGGTTATATTATATGGGATCCAGGGAGAGATAGCTAACTGGATTTGTAATTGGCTCCATGGTAGGAAGCAGAGAGTGATGGTTGAAGGTTGTTTCTCTGACTTGAAGCCTGTGACTAGTGGTGTGCCACAGGGGTCGGTACTGGGATCTTTGTTGTTTGTTATTTATATAAACGATTTGGATGTGAATGTACGAGGCATGGTTAGCAAGTTTGCAGATGACGCTAAAATAGGTGGTATCGTAGACAGTGAAGAAGGTTATCTAAATTTACAGGGGGAGCTTGATCAGCTGGGTAAGTGGGCCAAAGATTGTCAAATGGCTTTCAATTCAGATAAATCTGAAGTGTTGTATTTTGGGAAGTCAGACCAGCATAGGATTTATACAATGAATGGTCGGGCCCTGAGGAGTGTTGTGGAACAGAGGGACCTAGGAGTACAAGTACATAGCTTGCTGAAAGTGGTGTCACAGGTAGACAGGGTGGTGAAGAAGGTGCTTGGCACACTGACCTTTATCAGTCAGGGCACTGAGTATAGGAGTTGAGACGTTATGTTGCAGCTGTACAAGACGTTGGTGAGACCACACTTGGAGCATTGTGCACAGTTTTGGTTGCCCTGTTATAGTAAAAACATCATTAAACTGGAAAGAGTGCAGAGGAGGTTTACGAGGATGTTGCCAGGACTCAAGGGCCTGAGTTATAGGGAGAGGTTGATTAGGCTAGGACTTTATTCCTTGGAACATGGGAGATTGAGGGGGTGACCTTATAGAGGTGTATAAAATCATGAGGGGCATAGGGAGGGTGAACACACACAGTCTTTTCCTAAAGAATGAGAACTAAAAACTATAGAGGGCAGAGGGTTTAAGGTAAGAGGGGAGACATTTAAAAGGGATCTGAGGGGCAACCTCTTCATGCAGAGGGTGGTGCGTATATGGAACAAGCTGCCTGAGGAAGTGGTTGAGGCAGGTACATTAACAACATTTAAAAGACATTTGAATAAGTACATGGATAGGAGGGGTTGAGAGGGATAAGGACCATACAGGGGCAAGTGGGACTAACTTGGTGAGCACCTTGGTCGGCATGGACAAGTTGGGCTGAAGGGCCTGTTTCCGTGCTGTATTACACTATCTCTCATGGCTTCCACCCAATTACTGGCTGCCCCCACCCAACCTTTTGCTCCTCCCTCCCCTCCCACCACCTATTTATCTCTAACACTGCCCCATTCTGATGAAAGGTCTTTGATCTGAAATCTTAATGTTTTCTCTCTCTGCAGATGCTGCAGGCCAGCTGAGCATTTCCACCATTTTTGTTTTTGTTACTATTATTTTTTGATAGGATAGACAAAGATAAAGACAAAGGTGTTGTTATTTATTTGTGAGTCCAAAACTGGGGGATCTAAATGAAGGGAGTCAGAGGTAGCAATGGGGAGAAGTCTGACTTGTGAGGATATCAGAAAGTCGCTCCATGTTCTACTGATTGAACATTCCAGGACCGCAAGAAACTGCAGAAAGTTGTGGACACAGCCCGGCGTGTCATGGAAACCAGCCTCCCCTCCATGGACTCTGTCTACACCTCTCACTGCCTTGGTGAAGCAGCCAGCATAATCAAGAGCCCATCCACCTGGGTCATTCTCTCTTCTCTCCCATCAGGCAGAAGATACAGGAGCCTGAGGGCACATACCACCGGGCTCAAGGACAGCTTCTATCCCACTGTGATAAGACGATTGAACGGTTCCCTTATACGATGAGATAGACTCTTGACCTCACAATCTACCTTGTTATGACCTTGCACCTTATTGTCTACCTGCAGTGAACTTCCCTGTAGCTGTAACACTTTGCTCTGTACTCTTTTATTGTTTTTACCTGTACTACCTCAATGCACTCTGTTCTACCTCAATGTATCTGCACTGTGTAATGAATTGATCTGTATAAACGGTATGCAAGACAAGTTTTTCACTGTACCTCAGTACAAGTGACAATAATAAACCAATACCAATTATTGAAATAATGCGATAGAGGCAAAGTGAAGTGTTTTTTTCTTGGTGGATTGTTCGTCCTGGGAACTCTCTTTCTCAAAGTGCAGTGGCACCAGAGTCTTCCATAATACAAGGCAGAGGTAGATAGATTCCTGATAAGCAAGGGAATGATAAACAAGAGATAGGTGGGGATGCAGGTCTGAGGTTACAATCAGATCTTATCGGATGGCAGAGCAAGCTTAAGAGGCTGAGTTACCTGAATGTATATGTTCGTATGCGACATGTCACATGAAGGAAGCACGTTAAGCAGAGCAGCAATCCTGAAGTGCAAACATAGGTTTTATTCAAGATCTGAAGAAGGGCTGGAACTCATGATCTTCCAACCTAATGTAAGCCTGGGACCATCTGATTTAATCTGACACATGCTCGAACATCAGAGGTTTGTTGGTCTCCACCAATATGAAGGCAAATTGCTTCTGGTAATGTAAGACTAGAAGCAGAATGAGGTGGTAAGTCCAAAGTAGAGCTTGTTTTAAAAATAACCTATTTGTTGTTACTAAACCTTCTTTTGCATCGTGAATTGACATCTCAGATTCAGATTCAGATTATTTTACTGTCATATACACCAGGGTGCAATGAAATTCCTTGCTCGTGTGAAGCTCACAGAGTAAACAGTGTACACGGCAATAATAAATACAACAATAAATAAAGTGACCAGCGCAAAACAACAGAACGGTACAAAGATTGTAGTGCAATCTGAAGTCGTGCAAAAAAAATGCTGACGTGACAATGACTTTTTTGTCAATAAGAGGTAGAATTAAGAATCCAAGAATGTGGCAGCACCACGGGGAAGGGGATGTGAAAGAGATGATGGGTTCAGAAGTCTGACAGCAGTGGGGACGAAGCTGTTCCTGAGTCTGGACGTCTGAGCTTTCAAGCCCCTGTATCCTCTCCCAGAAGGTAGAAGAGAGGAAAGGGAATGGCTGGTAACCTTGACAATACTATTAGTCTGTCTGATTGTCGGTGGTCATTTGAGACTACAGTCTAGTTGTGAGGCAGACTGTGCAAATGTATTGAGACGTAACATACTGTACATATGCCAAAGAGGTAGTGGGTTTTTTGCAAGGCAACACATTCACCTATTTGCATGTTGAGTCTTTAAAGCTTGAGTATACAATTTTCCCAACTATCTGTCACAACGTTACATTGCTGCCAAGTGGGTGGACACCGATTACTCTTCTATCCACCAGAAACAAAAAAAACACACATATGGATGCAGAGGGAACATCATCTTCATGCTTAAAGATATACTACATCTATCACCCTGAGGTTCATAAATGTGGGGCTGAATTCTGGATGCACAGTCTTTACTAAATGGAATAGAAAAGGTTAGATCTCAACTCACCATCAAAAACTGATCCATGGGAGAAAGACAAGAAGACATTACGCCAATAGAAATTATCGTTGGAAATAGAGGACAGAGGGAGCATGTGCAAGTTGGGACCCAGTGACCCCCAAATGGTTCTCAATTCTGCCAACTCCCTGGAAGATTGAATCGAGGTTATCCCCGTGTCCCTATTAACCTTGGCTCCATTATGCTGGCCTTCCTGACCCAGGCATCAGGCGGTGAGGTGGAGCAGGCTCCAAGCAGTGACCAGACTCAGCTGGCATCCTGCTGAGACTTTGGTCAAAGCCTGTGAAGTGTTGCAATAATTTCTACGAGAGATATTTAAAAACTATTAAAATGGCTTTGAGCTTTTTTTAAAAATCAACATAGGAAATAAAATGTATTAACACACATTACCACAGGAATAAATAATTAAAAACCTCAAAAGACAGAAAAATAATTTAAAAGGAAATAAATAGCTGAACCTGACTTCTTCCAGGTCAATAGGTCCAGAATCCTCTATTCAACTGAAAGGTGTCTCGAATTGTACAACAGGACTGTCTGGGATTGGAATACTTTGGTACATGGCTCAGTGTAATGCTGAGGAATCCCAGCATGTCTGGACTCCATGTGGGATGGAGTGTAGTGATGGGTGCACTGGCATCTGTCAGTCAGCTGCTCCCCAACTTAGAGCAAGTGGAAGTTCGGGAAGTGTGAGTGACTGTCTGCCGGTGGTTCCCATCTGTTTAACATGTCTCTTCCACGGAACAGACATCAGGACATTGTCCCCTTGACCAACGTGTGGAATGGAACACAAGGGTGAGGCATCTAATTGGACATTGCTGTAAATGGCATGTCTAGACAAGCACTTGAAATCCCAAGGCATGAAAGGTTAGAGATAAAATGTGGGTAAATGGCATTAGTATAGATATGGCCAGAATAGACATGGTGGGCTGAAGGGCCTGTTTCTATGTTGTATAACTCAGAGAGTCATACAGCACAGAAACAGGCCCTTTGGCCCAACTGGTCCATGCTGACCAAGATTCCCATCTAACCTAGTCCCATTTGTCCACATTTGTCCCATATCCCTCCAAACCTTTCCTATCCATGTACCTGTCCAAGTGCCTTTTAAATGTTGTTAATATCCCTGCCTCAACCACTTCCTCTGGCAGTTCATTCCATGTATTGACCACCCTCTGGGTGAAAAAGTTGCCCCTCAGGTTCCTATTAAATCTCTCCTCTCTCCTTAAACCTAGCCCTTGTAGTTCTTGATTCCCCAAGCCTTGGAAAAAGGCTGTGCACATTGACCCTATCTATGCCCCTCATGATTTTATACACCTCTATAAGATCGCCCCTCAATCTCCTATGCTCCAATGCAAAAAGTCCCAACCTGCTCAACCATGACTCAGTCCCTCAAGTTCCAGCAACATCCTCACAAATTTCCTCGGCTCTATGACTTCAGATGGATGAATGGCCATTGAAAAACAAAAGAAACCACTACAGATGCTAGAAATCTGACATAAAACACAGAAAATGTTAATAATACTCAGCAAGTCAGGTAGCACTTGCTGTAGAGAAAAAGAGTTAACATCTCAAGTGAACGATCCTTTCTCTGTCCACAGATGCTACCTGGATAAACAGCCAACCCAGTAAATCCCCCTTATTTTTTTCTATTTATTTAATGTGATGTTCATTATATAACTAACAACAAATTCAACTGCCCATTTTGCCAACACATTTCCCAAAAGCACAATTGCTCCAAAAATAAAGTTGTCATATCAATATGCTTCCAAGCTGCAGATGCTATCCTGGTACATTGGCTCAATGCCTTGGTAAACTCAATTCAGTTCCATAATATAATTCTGTCCAAATCTGATTGCAAATATTTTAGCAACTTGAAAAAAGGATGGCACATGCACATAAGAGCGTCTACTTCTGGATGCTAATGCAAAGTTAAACATGTGTGAACAAACTAGCAGCATTATACAACAAACGGAGAGTGCACTCCAACTGTACTCTGCGTTCCCAGACAAAACTATACACAAACAAAAGCTCAAAAGAGCTCCCAATCAATTCTCAGGTATGCCTCAGGGAGACTACAATAATGCCCTGACACACTATGCAAATCAACCTCTCAGTTGCTCATTGTGTTTTTTTTAACAAAATAATCTTTATTCATAATGAAAGAAACTATATACAATAATAAAACAGGTCAAAACTTTACATTTGTGTACAGTTCCATTCCTAGTGTTACTTTTTATATATTAAAAAAAAACACAGCACTGATGCCACACATGTGGCTCCCTGGGGTGATATCCCAATCCCATATTTACAATATTTGAGGGGTTTCCTCACCTGACCCCGCCCCTCCCTCTCCAGTGGCAGAAGAACCCCAGACTGTAGTCCTTCCCCACTGAGCCCTTGCGTTGGCTGCACCCAGCTTCTGTGCGTCCCTCAGCACGTAGTCCTGCAGACTGGAATGTGCCAGTCGACAGCATTCCCCTATGGACATCTCGCTGGTTGCTTCAAGGTTGAATTTCAGCCTTTGTAGCAAACAATTCTTCCACTTCACCAAACTGCCAAAGGAATTAGCAATCCCATCAACCACATGGGAGCTAATTTCTTCTGTTCGTAAGAGTAAGCACACAGTTAATTGAGCATTGTGGTGTCGCAGTGTAATGCATCAGTATTCATGTATCAGGGTCAATGCCGCTAAAATTGTTCCAGCAAGCTTCATGTAAAATGCGCTGAGCATTTGCAGAACCTTTGGTCCATGCTAAAGCAGTAGCGATATCCTGATTTAGACCTGAAACGCCAACAATTCCTTTCCTGCCACAAATGCTGCTGGACCCACTAATTGTTTGTTGCTCTGGTAGTGATGAGTGTTTCCTTATTCTTGCAAACCATTCATGAACTATGTCCGTCGCCTATTCTCCATTTGAAGTCAAGCACATTTCATCCATCTGCCTATTTTGATATTTCATTCAATTCTCTTTGTCATTTCTTGAGTCATCCTCTAGACGACTGCCATCAGACTGGATCGGACAGATTTTGAGGGGGAATGCTGGCAGTTCCAAGTTCAAGATTCTTGTAGAAGTGTACAGAATGGCAGAATTCCAAACTTCCTGGGAACCACTCATTCGTCCCGTGCATCCATTTTCCGCCCTATCTCCAACATAAAACTAACATGTCTTCTCTTTTCCTCAGTTCTGATGAAGAGCATTTGACCTGGAACATTCACTCTGTTTCTCTTTCTGCAGATGCTGCCTGACCTGCTGAATGTTTCCATGTTTTCTGCTGTTATTTTAGATTTCCAGTCTCTGCAATTTTTGTTTGATTTTCATTTCCTCTTTCAAAGAACCAGCATGGTTATGATGAACTAAATGACGTCCACCTGTGCTGTAAGTTTCCAAGACTCTATGGTTCTACTTAAAACCTTGTGATGGATAAGCCAGAAGTTTAGGAAAAGGATTAAGCAACAGGGAGCAGATGGTTCTCACACAGGAACTGCATTGAGGTGACGAGAAACCAATAAAATCACTCATATCACAACTTCACAATACTTGCAGAGACTAAGATCAATGCCACAGCCACAGTTAACAGCTGCAACATAGACAAACTTAACAACTACAAGTAATCAATAGACCTCCTTAAGAAAATAAGCAATTAATGCAGAACCATTTGGCAGTATTTAAGAAGTGGTTGTAATCTGTTATCTGATATTCAAACATTTCATTGTAAATCTGGGCTGACACTTCAGCATAGTAGCGAGGGTTCTGGATTGTTTGTGGTTCCATCCTGCAGGTGAATCCTCTCTGCAATAGATGTTAATGATCCCGTTGAATTCTGACAAAATGTTCTTTACGATCTACATTTATCAATCACAACACACTAAAACAGATGATCTAGTCATTATTGTATTGCTTTTTATGGAACCCTGTTCTCAAACCAACTGCTGTATATCTCTATCTTATCACAGTGACTACTTTTGATTGGCTGTAAAGCAATTTGGGACAATCTGAAAAGGATGCAAAAGGTGCTAGAGGAATATAAGTTTCAATTCTTTCTAATTTGGAAAAGTCTTGAGCGCTTTACCTCCATGTCTACACTCCTGAAATCACTCTCTGTCAGGAACACAAACTCATGTTCTCTAAACTTAAAAACCACAAATAATCCAAAAATCACAAGGTATTCAGTGATTTTATTTTACAGGGAACTTGGAATCAGGCTGTATAAAAACAAGTTACAATGTTTGCTATTCCTACAAAACAGATATTCCAAATTTAAGACCATTATTTTCAAGCTTCATAGTGTGAGTTTACTGAATTTGAAGGTAAGATAGTCACATGTACATCGAAACACACAGTGAAATGCATCTTTTGCGTCGAGTGTTCTGGCGGTGGCCTGCAAGTGTCACCACACTTCCGGCGCCAACATAGCATGCCCACAACTTCCTAACCCATACATCTTTGGAATGTGGGAGGAAACCAGGGCACCCGGAGGAAACCCACGCAGACATGGGGAAAACGTACAAACTCCTTACAGACAGTGGCTGGAATTGAACCCGGGTCGCTGGCACTGTAAAGCGTTATGCTAACCGCTACACCACCGTGCCTGCTCTTCAACAGTTCAATTAGATAGGCTGCAGTCTATGGCAGAGAGAACTGTTGATGGTCCATGAGTGTTAATGATTTCTCCTTTTATCAAGCTAACTGTACCCAGGAGTCTTTTCAATAGGAACTGACCCACAACTAAACTCCGGCACGATTATTCTCAACACTGGTGCACCTCAAGGCTGCATCCTCAGCCTTCTACTCTACTCCCTATACACTCATGACTGTGTGGCCAGATTCTGCTCTAACTCCATCTACAAATTTGCAGATGATACCACCATTGTAGGCCATATCTCAAACGGTGATGAATCGGAGTACAGGAAGGAGATAGAGAGCTTAGTGGAATGGTGTCATGACAACAACCTTTCCCTCAATGTCAACAAACTAAAGAGCTGGTTATTGACTTCAGGAAAGGAGGCGGTGTACATACACCTGTCTACATCAATGGTGCTGAGGTCGAGAGGGTTGACAGCTTCAAGTTCCTGGGAGTGAACATCACCAACAACCTGTCCTGGACAAACCACGTGGATGCCACGGCCAAGGAAGCTCACCAGCACCTCTACTTCCTCAGGAGGCTAAAGAAATTTGGTTTGTCTCCTTTGACTCTCACCAACTTTTACCGATGACCCATAGAAAGCATCCTAGATGCATCATGGCTTGGTATGGCAACTGCTCTGCCCAAGACCGCAAGAAGCTGCAGAGAGTTGTGGACACAGCCCAGCGCATTACCGACACCAGTCTCCCATCCTTGGACTCTGTCTTTACCTCTCGTTGTCTTGGTATAGCAGGCAGCATAATCAAAGACCCCACCCACCTGGGACATTCTCTCTTCTCTACTCTTCCATTGGGTAGAAGATACAGGAGCCTGAGGGCACGTACCACCAGACTTAAGGACAGCTTCTACCCCACAGTGATAAGACTATTGAACGGTTCCCTTATACAATGAGATGGACTCTGACCTCACGATCTACCTTGTTGTGACTTTGCACCTTATTGCACTGCACTTTCTCTGTAGCTGTGACACTTTACTCTGTACTGTTATTGTTTTTTTTTACCTGTACTACATCAATGCACTCTGTACTAACTCAATGTAACTGCACTGTGTAATGAATTGACCTGTAAGATCGGTTTATAAGACAAGTTTTTCACTGTACCTCGGTACAAGTGACAATAATAAACCAATACCAATACCAACTGGTTGGGTACCGTCTTTTGATTTGCATAAACAAAGCAACAAGGCCTTCAGAGGAATGCAGGAGTGAGTGGAACAGATTATTTGCTTTTTTACACAAGAGACCGGCAATTTAAAAATTGTTTGGAGGCTGTAAATGATGTTTGTATTGATAGGTAGCTATGAGCAATTCCTTCCTAGGTGGCTGCATCTGTTGACTGGAATAGAGTCACAGAGTTGGAGACACAAGAGACTGCAGATGCTGGAGTCTGGAGCAAACTGCTGGAGAATCTCAGTGGGTCAGGCAGCATCTGTGGAGGGTATTGGGCTGTTGACATTTCGGGTCGAGACCCTTCATCTGGACTGAAAGAGTAGAAGTGAAATGGCCAGTATAAAGAGGTGAGAGGAAGGGATGGAGCAAGAGCTGGCAAGTGATAGGTGGATCCAGACGAGGAGGGGTGATAGGCAAATGGAGGAGGGGAGAGTGGAGATAGTGACAGAGGCTGGGAGATGATAGGTGGAGGCAACAAAGGGCTGCAGATGATGGAAGGCAGGGGATGGAACCAAGTAAGGGAGTTGGGGAGGGCAGATGGTAACAAAGTGGGAGGGGACCCTCTGGGAGGAGTGTGTGGGGGACGGGCAGAGGGAGTAGGCAAAACGGCGATTATCCATTTCCTCCACACACGCTGCCTGACTCTATGGTTCCTCCAGCAGTTTGTCTTTTGAACCATAGAGTTGTCTCACAGAACTGGGCCCTTCAGCCCATCACATCCATGCTGACCCTTACCCATCATCACTCATCCCATTTGCCTGCATTAGGTCTGCATCCTGCTATACCTAGCCCATTTAATTGCCAGTCTAAATATATCTTAAATGTAATGATTGCATCTGACTCCATCACCTCCTCTGGAAGTGAGCTCCAGATATCAACCCCTCTCTGTCCAAAAACTGTCCCCTCAACTCCCCTTTAAAACTCCTACCTCTTATTTTAAACTTATGCCCTCCTGTTTTTGATAGCCCGACTATGGGAAAAAAAGATTCTGATGGTCTTCCCTATCTATGCCTCATATATAATTGTTTTTAGCTCTATCAGGACCACCCTCAGCCTCCTTCACTCCAGGGAAAACTAACCCTGCCAATCTAATCTCTAAATACAATCGGGCATGATGACAAAGTCGTATCACAGCGGTACAGAACCTTCAATAGATTTTGGATTTTGACAACATTGTCAATTGAAGGATTCAATAAACAAAGCATTTCACAGAATGTGTGAAAGTAGAGTAAAGTCATTGCCTGGTTGGGGCACCAAAGGAAGTTAAGCAATGGTACCGGTTATCAGGACTGGGGAAGTAAATGACATAAAGGAGAGAAAAAGACCTCAAAATTTGATGAGATCTGATTCATCACTAATCCGATAGTTTTCAAATAAAACCCCATGAGTACCATTGTTGAATGTACATTTAATTATCGCCAATTCATAATCATACAAAATAAATGTTGGTGCAATCCTATTATTCTGAGAAATACAACCACCTTCTAACAATCATTTCCTTATCCCCATTACCCACTCTCTTCTCCTGATGTAGTTGCAATGTAGCATGGTACAAGTCTTCAGCTGTGATGAACACCCTATTAAGATGGATTCCTGGAATGCGTTGCCTGATAGGGTGTTGGAGGCAAATTCATTGGGGGCTTTTAAGAAGGGCTTGGATGGGCACATGAATGAGACGAAAATAGAGGGATATGGGCATTCTGTAGGTAGGAGGGATTAGCTATGTCAGCACAACATTGTGGGCTGAAGGGTCTGTTCTGTTCTATGTGTTGACCATATCAAAGTCAAAGTCAAAGTCGAGTTTATAGTCACATGCACAAGTACATGTATGCAGAAGTACAATGAAAAACTTACTTGCAGCAGCATCACAGGCACATAGCATCAGATGCACAACATTCACAAGAAAACATAAATTAAATGTAAATTATACACAATTTTAACAAGAAAGAACACAATTAGAACAAAAAAAAGTCCATTGTAGTGCAAAGTGGTCATAGTGTTGTTCTACTGAGGTAGTGATTAGGGTTGTGCAGGTTGGTTCAGAATCGAGTGGTTGATGGGAAGGAGCTGCTCTTGAACTTGGTGATCATCAATCCACGTGTGAATGGCAGGAGGCTGACTAACACAGAGGGCATTTCAGCTGAACCTGGCCTCAGCTGCCATATATTATCAGGAATTATTAGGCAATATTTGGAAGCATAAACATTTCTGGGTTTTATATTATACAAACCCCTTCACCGAAAAAACCATTGAAGGAATCTGGCTCCAAGAGATGGACATGAATTGGATTTGCATCTCAACATCATAGATTAGTCTGGCGATTTCAGAGAGAAGGGATCTTATTTCGTACATTGGGTGAAGTGATCTGGCAGAAGCCTGGTGAGACATGTCTGCTTAAAAATTTATCCCATCAGTTGTGCTAAATGTGCTCGATAATAATCAGTGTATTGTACTTTTCCTCTCAAATTTGTTCCCTTGGCTTCAGTGGGATGAACTTCAAAGTACAATGTGCAGATGTGACTATTTAGCACGTTTAGTGCAACATGCCAAGGATGAATTTTAGGGAAGCTGCAAGCATCTTTGAAGAGACAAGCACCTGAAGTAAATCAAAAAATGTTGGAAACACTCAGCAGGTCAGGCAGCGTCTGTGGAGAGAGAAATAGAGTTAATGTTTCAGGTCAACAAACCTGCAGAGTTCTGAAGGACTGGAAATGTTGATTCTGTTTCTTGCTCCATTGATGCTGCCTGACCTGCTGAGCATTTCTAGCCTTGTCTATTTTTATTACATATCTCTGCTACTTCCCATCCTATCTTCTATCCGGCTGATGTGGAAGGTTTCAGGCAGGTTCTACCATGCTGCACCATTTGTTGTGGGCACTGCCCAACACTGTCCCCTTCTTCGCTGTCTCAGGCAGTTCCTCAGGATTAGGGAGAAGTTGCTTCCATTCTAGTTCTGTGGGTTCTGAGGTGCCATGGACTCTTGGTGGGTGGGTGAGTGGGTGGGTAGTTTGTGAGTTGGTCTATTCCTACCACTGCTACATCCGAGCCTCTAAGTGATTCCAATGCATGGACTCAGGATTCTCAATACTCTACTGAATGCTCCTTCTCTACTTTGTGGGGTTATGTGGATATTGCACTCACAGTATCAGTCAGTCACATCTTGACGGCCACTTTTCAAGAAAGCTCTAACCAAAATGAATCCTTTGACTGATTAGCTTTCCATGTCGCTATGTGATATTATTTTTTTGATCAATACTGGATGACAAAAACACAACATATTTTTATGCTGAAACCTGAGTATATGCAATTTAATGAAGCTCTTCTGATGATAATAAACTGTTGATTGATTGAAGGAATTCCTTGGCAGCTACAAAAGCCAGTGAGACCTCTCAAGGGCAGAGTCGCTAAGTACCACCTAACATTCTACTCCAAAGGCTGTCCGTTAATAATCACCCATGGAAGGATCTCCCTCTTGTCTTTATACTTCTGGGGAAAAAAACCATTTCAAGCTTGATCAGTCTCTTCAATTTATATACCTTAGCTATCAAGGGAAGCTGTGAAATACGACTCCACACTGTCAAATCTGATTCAGACCACCAGAGTGGAAATATCTTTTCCTGCTTTCTCCTCTGCTACGCTTTTGCTTTAAGTCTCTGGAGCAGGAAGAAATTCTAGTAGTTACTCACTTTGAAACAAGTATTCACTGGTGGGTTTGTAAAAGCTAACTAAGCATTTTTTTTCCCCATCTCGCTGCATGAAAGGAACAATTTTGTTTGCTCTACACCCACTATTCTTCAGACACTGCATTCACTATAGAAAAGCATGACCACAATATAAATCTTCACTCACGCTGTGACAGGCCTTTCCATCACAGATAGAGCATAATCTGACAAAATAAAATGAACCATGAATTGTCTTGGTCTTCCCAAGTATTCCCAGCCAGAAATCTCAAAGAAGCAATCAGTTTGTTAACCCAATATTACGGCCCAGAAATTCAATCAGTTAGAGCATGCTTATGAGAATAAAAGAAGCAGGATGGGCCTTTCAGCCCTTCCATCTCTGCTGTACTGTTCACTGAGATCATTAGCATCACTTTCTCATTACCTCAGCATCACTTTCCTGCACTTATCTCACATCCCTTGATCTTTTTACAGTGTCTAAAAAACCTATTGATCAATTGTATATATTCAGCAATTGACCCTCCACAACCCTCTTCAGTAGAAAATTCAGAAGATTCCCTAACATGTGAGTGAAAAAAAGTTCTTGTTATCTCTGTCCTGCATGGCCCATCCGTTATTTTGTGACGATTACCCTTGGTTCCACACAGGCCAGCCGGGGGAACATCCTCCATGCATCTACCCTACCAAGCTCCATAAGGATTTTGCACGATTCATTAATAACATCTCTCATTCCCTCCCACTTGTAGTTTAGGCTCAGAGTGCTTAACCCCTCCTCATACAATTCATAGATGCACCATAGAAAGCATCCTATCCGGATGCATCACGGCTTGGTCTGGCAACTGCTCTGCCTGAGACCGCAAGAAACTGCAGAGAATTGTGGACACAGCTCAAAGCATCATGGAAACCAGCCTCCCCTTCATGAACTCTGTCTACTCGTTGCCTCGGTAAAGCAGCCAGCGTAATCAAAGACCCCTCCCACCTCCGACATTCTCTCTTCTCCCCTCTCCCATCGGGCAGAAGATACAAAAGCCTAAAAGTATGTGCCTCCAGGCTCAAGGACAGCTTCTGTCCCATTGTTATAAGATTGTTCAACGGATGCCGTGTGTGATAAAATGGACTCTTGACCTCACAATCTACCTCATTATGGCCTTGCTCCTTATTGTCTGCCTGCATCACACTTTCAGTGTAATTGTAACATTTTATTCTGCATTCTGTTATTGCTTTTCCCTTGTACTACCTCAATGTACTGATGTTTTATGATCTGTATGGATGGCTTGCATAACAAAGTTTTTCACTGTACTTCGGTACATGTGACAATACTAAACCGATTGACCAATTTACAATAAACCACAATCCCAAGAATCAATCTGGTCAACGTTTGCTGCACTCCTTCTATTGCAAGTATATCCTTCTTTAGTTAGGGAGACGAGGGCTCTACACAATATGTTGCAGTTTCGCAAGGGCTCTATATAATTGGAGCAAAATGTTTCCACTCTTGTCCTCAAATCCTTTTGCAATAAAAGCCAACACAGCAGCTGCCTTCATAATCACTTGCTGTACCAGAATGTCCACACATTCCAATACCCTCTGCAGGCAACAACTACCTTGTTCTATTGAGCAGTGAACAAACAGGGAATCCATTCCTGTCTTTGAGCCAGCAGAGCCACCACATCATTTCCGAAGTGGTTCACCTTGCAAAGCTGCACTTTAAATGCTCCAGTCATATTGGGCCGTGCCTGGGTAAGTTCATGATTGTGATGCCTTAAATTATGCATGCTTACTGTGCAAAACTCTGCAAAGGAGTCATGAATTCACGTCCACAGTCCACGTCCATAGATCCCTCAAGGCTGCCATGCAGGTCGATAGGGTTGTTAAGAAGGCGTATGGTGTATTGGCCTTCATTAGTCGGGGTATTGAGTTCAAGAGCCTCGAGGAGATGTTGCAGCTCTATAGAATTCTGGTTAGACCACACTTGGAATATTGTGTTCAGTTCTGGTCACCTCATTATAGGAAGGATATGGAAGCTTCAGAGAGGGTGCAGAGGAGATTTACCAGGATGTTGCCTGGATTGGAGAGCATGTCTTATGAGGATAGGTTGAGTGAGCTAGGGCTTTTCTCTTTGGAGAGAAGGAGGATGAGAGGTGACTTGATGGAGGTAAACAAGATGATAAGAGGCAATAGATTGAGTGGACATTCAGATACTTTTTCCCAGGGTGACAATGGCTAACATGAGGGGATATAATTTTAAGGTGATTGGAGGAAGGTATAAGGGGGATGTCAGAGGTAAGTTTTTTACACAGAGAGTGGTGGGCGCGTGGAACGCACTGCCGGCACAGGTTGTGGGGAAGATACATTAGGGACATTTAAGAGACTCTTAGATAGACACATGGAAATGGAGGGCTATGTGAGAGGGAAGGGTTAGATAGATATTAGAGCAGGATAAAATGTCGGCACAACATCGTGGGCCGAAGGGCCTGTACTGTGCGGTAGTGTTACATGTTCTATGTTCTTATTATGCTGCCTGGGCACACAAGCACTTGGCATGTAAAATCATACCTGGCACCTGCAAGTGAAGTTGGTATGAGTGTCCCTATAAAGTTTTCTCTCAGTGATGGTGATCCGCTAATCTGGAGCTAATCTGAGTTACCAATGGGGTTGTGTGAGGTGTTTGCTGGGAAAAGCCTGACCTCTTTTAACTCAAGATTGGCTAACAGAATTAAGAAAGGTTCCTTAGAAGTAAACTTATATAAGATGATCTTGAGAGTAAAGCTTAAATTTTCATTCTCCAGTTCTTGTCTAGTTTTATTTCTATTGGTGGTCATCCTACTTGGTAGATGCACCTTGTATGACATGCATAGTGGCGCTTGGAAAATAGTGGCATCATTTTACCATCCATTTTCATAAGGACAGTTTCTAAGCAAACAGCTTGTAACCTCAGCACTAATGCACAAACAATCGGAGCACATTTGAGACACAAATCTAGCATTTGCAATCTTTTGGTAGGACTAAATAATCTAATTAACATTTGTTTACTGAAGCTAAAACCCAGTCAACCAAAAACACCATTACACAACTCAAAAAGCATTTCCTAAATTTCTATTACATATCTATTACATATCGTACATGGCTGAACTCTCCACGCAAGTTAAGTTGGTTAGTTATGAATTAACTATCACATTCGATCAGTGCTAGTTATTCTATCAAATTTACCTTTAAAAGTAGGAAGAACATAAAGATTCAATGTCTGCCTTGCACATCCTTTTTTTCTAGGCAAAAGCAATAATGATTGTTCTACTGATTTAAGATTTTGCAAAGAATTTTTAGCGCAGGAACACACCACTTGGCTCTAGAATTTAGAGACATTACTTTTTTATGTTCAATGTGCTGGCAGATTGCAGCTTTAGATAATCGTTATCTGACTATCACCATTATTTTGCCTCATTTACAGCTTTAAAGTGATACTGAAATGGGATGATGGGCTGTACAAATCTGGCACATGGAAGAGTTAGAGCCCTGTCTGTAGAGATGCTTTCCATACTATCTGGATCATCTTTTTGTAGATAAACTCTTGTGCACTGATAGCTATACCTAACCTATTTGGCCTAAATCTCATCTTCAGTGATCACAAGAGATATACAGTATATACAGATTTTTTCATCCTCGGTTGAATGCAATAAATTTGTAACTGAGTCGTAAATGTACTTGCATTTCATTGATTTGAATGCAACCAAATTTCAAAGGTGCTGTAAAATGCTACTTTATCACAAAATTAGTGCATCCAACCAAGGATAAGCTTCAACTCATGGGACACTTGTACACTTAAGTGCCACAATATGATCTACCTGTGTCTGGTTGGTAAAGCTATGAACCTTAACTTCTGCAACCTTCCTTCTCTCTGATGGAGATCCACTTAGCAATTTTATAGTTATTATTACTGCTGCCAAAGTATATCTGCTAGGTCAGAAGACTAACAAAAGAGCTTGTACTACACAACAAAAAACTGTTTTATCTATTTATTTCAAAAGAAGCCTCCTCAATTGTGTTGACTGATCAAAGTTACTCCAGTGCTAAAAGAGTTTGTCTCTTTCCAACAAGCATTTCACACATCTGGCATCTCAGATAATTTCTGTTATTGAGACAGAACTTTACATTGGCAGGCCCTCATACAAAATGCTCATCAGGGTTTCACACCCCTCATGTTTCTGGTTTGTGATGTCTGCCTTGGGAGACCAAAATGTGTAAAGAAAAAGCTGTCCTTCAGTTAAGTCCCAAGCTCTATAAGGCCATTAAATAATTGTTAGAACTGCAGATATTATTATTATTTTCTTTGCTAAATGAATATGTGGATCATATTCTCTGCAGTGACCACTACTTTTGTCATTGTTTTCAACAATTGTTCAAGATAGAACAAAATCTTAGTGCCAAACACTAACTATTTTATCAGCAGTCATGTTTAATCAAAAAGTTTGCTACAGATTGTACTCAAATAACTTTTTCAGATCTCTCACAAACTAATAATGTAAAAAAGCCTTAAACTGAAATTATTTTCATTTGTAGAAGGTGAGGACACATCCCAATGCCCAGAAAAGGATCACTATGTGGAATATTGCTTGCTATTGAGGTCACCCCATTATAAGAAGTTTGTGGAGGCTTTGGAGAGGGTGCAGAAGAGGTTTACCAGGATGTTGCCTGGATGAGACAGCATGTGCTATAAGGAGAGGTTTTACAAACTTGGGTTACTTTCTCTGGAGCAGCGGAGGCCGTGGGGAGACCTGATAGAAGTTTATAAGATTATGAAAGGCATAGATGGAGTAGAGAGCCAATATCTTTTTCTCAGGGTTGAAATTGTCTGATACTAGAGGGCATGCATTTAAGGTGAGAGGGGGTTCAAAGGAGATGTGTGGGGTAAGACTTTTTTTACACAGATAGTGGTGGGTACCTGGAATGCGTTGCTGGGGTGGTAGTGGATGCAAATATAATAGACGAGTTAAGAGGTTCTTAGATATGGAGATGAATATGCAGAGAATGGAGGGATATGGATATTGTGTAGGCAGAAGGGCTTAGTTTTGTTAGGTGTTTAATTACTAGTTTAATTAGTTCAGCACAACATTGTGGGCCGAAGGGTCTGTTCCTGTGCTGTACTGTTCTAAATTCTGAAAGTTCCCAAGTAACCTGTACAATTGAAATAAAGTAATTAACAAATCACAGCCAACATTTAATGGAAAAACACTAACATTCTTTAAAAAAATAAGATATCTTTATTAGTCACTTGTCCATCGAAACACACAGTGAAAAGCATCTTTTGCGTAGAGTGCTCTGGGGGCAGCCCACAAGTGTTGCCATGTTTCCAGTGCCAACATAGCATGCCCACAACTTCCTAACCTGTACGTCTTTGGAATATGGGAGGAAACCAGAGCACCCGGAGGAAACCCACGCAGACACGGGGAGGACGTACAAACTCTTTACAGACAGTGGCCGGAATTGAACCCAGGTCGCTGGCGCTGTAATGGCGTTACACTAACCGCTACACCACAAAAAAAGACAATTAACCAACTCTTTGAAAATGCTTTATTAGATTCCCACCCCGTATAAAATAGGCCTCTAAATAAATAAAATATTTGAAACTAATGTCAAAAGTATCATTCCTCCAGAGATATGAATAGCTTTTGGCAGTATGCTTAATATTCACAGAATTTACATGCTATCCCCTTAAAGACTTCTCACAGTATTCAACTCTTTCCTGTTTTGTTACACCCTAACTTTAGGGAGACCTTAAACATCCACTTAAAGCCATCTCTGGAAACAGCTAACCTTCTAAAACCCAGTGCAGCGGTTAGTGTAACACTATTACAGCGCCAGTGACCCGGGTTCAATTTCGGCCGCTGTCTGTCAGGAGTTTGTACGTTCTCTCCATGTCTGCGTGGGTTTCCTCTGAGTGCTCCGGTTTCCTCCCAGAACACTCTATGCAAAAGGTGCATTTCACTGTGTGTTTTGATGTACATGTGACTAATAAAGAAATCAGTTCAGTTCTGGGGTTGACACCCCAGTTTAACATGGACTTATATCCCTGAATTGGCCGGCAAGAAATGGACTTAATTATCATGGCCAACCCAATATGATGCAGAAGACTGATGAATCCAAACATTAATGGCCCAAGGATGGGGAATTGCTTGGTTCCTGTCAAATCAGAGTGTTAAAGCTTCTGGCCCCTGACTGACTGGAGAAACACAGTGAGAGCAAAAAATGAGCAAAAGAAATGGAGAGACAGAAGTGAATGATAGTTGGGTAAAGAGAAATGGAGAGCGTCAGGAACACCCAGGACATAGCCGCTTATGTTGGCCACTGCGTCCACTCAATAGCGAGTTCAACCACTAAGGATTTGTAGGATCGACACCAAATATGTAACTTCTGTCAAAATATGTTAAAGAAAAGATCAAAGATTACATTTTATATTCAAATACATTTTTAGATTCTTACATTTTATTTTGAGTACCTGTAGAATGCTGGGAACACGACATTTTAGGATGGAAACCTGCACAATTTTCCTGGAAGTTGGTTCCATTCAGATAGTGTCACGAAGCAAGCAGTTAGTCGGACCATGGGCCACATCAGAAAGGGCATTTCTTTCACCGACCAGCGCCAGACAGGATCAGTGAACAAGTTGCTTCAGAGCAGTGTCACAGGAGAGAACAGAATGCATAAATGGAGTGTGGGAACTGGAGTACCTGGTGACTGGAAATGGAATGTGGAGACCAGGGGTCCAGTGAGGCAGAAGGGAACTAGGACCCCAGGTGAGTCAGAAGGGAACTGGGACACCAGTGAGTCAGAAGGGAACTGGAGCCCCAGTGAGTCAGAAGGGAACTGAAGCCCCAGTGAGTCAGAAGGGAACTGGGACCCCAGTGAGTCAGAAGGGAACTGGGACCCCAGTGAGACAGAAGGGAACGAGGAGACTGGGATTCCAGTGAGTCAGAAGGGAATGTTGCAAACATCATCTGGTGAGCCAGTACTGAATCACTGGGATTTCCGAATTGCTGGCCAGCAGATTATCGTAGTTTTACTGAATACAGTCACATCCATTTGCCTTATTGAATTTCTCCAGAACATGAATAGCATGCTTGCATCTACAGAACAAGGCTTCCTCTTTGTAGTTCAATATAATCAATTCTACACATTTTTACAAGGAACTAACATTACCTTCATGTCAGGATACTGTATGTCATTTCAAGTGGTGTTCTACTAAACAACTGTCATTTCAGGCACTGTCCGGGACGCCCTCTTCTCATTACTACCATCAGGGAGGAGGTAGAGGAGCCTGACGACCCACCCTCAACAATTCAGAAACAACTTCTTCCCCTCCGCCACCAAATTTCTGAACAGTCCATGAATCCATGAACACAACCTGGTTATTCCTTTTTTTTGCTCCATTTAGTTTTGCAATTTATAATAATTTTATGTCTTTGCACTGTACTGATTCCACAAAACAACAAATTTCATGTCAAATAAGTCAGTGATAATAAATCTGATTCCAATTTAATCTATTCTCTACCGTTAGGGAAATCTTTAAGAGTCACTGGATAGTCATTGAAAGATTGTTAAGGCTGGAATATTTCCAACAATGCAGTTTTATTTATGGGTTGCAAACATGTTTTAGCAATGTCTTCTTACCTTAATACACATGTGTAAAATCCATTGTCCTGTAATTCCACTGAATGGAACCAAATTGAATCCTCCTCTTTGCTCATTCTGCGTCCAGAAAATATAATAGGTTCTTCCGAATCTCCTTGTCCATTATTCTTATACCACATTAGGCTGAGTCCAGAATTCTGTGCCATGCTGTAGTTAGTCCTGATGTATCCATAGAACAGAGCACATTTCACTCGCACGGGCTCACCTGCCAGCACCATGTATTTTTTGAGATCCACAGACCAATCGATGCAAACGTCAACTGTCATGAAAGCATAAAGATTAAAAATAACATGTTAGTCATTTCAAATTTTTTGTCATTGATTGTGCAACAGGTCACTCAATCAGAAGTAAGTGTGTGTGACTGAGATTAAGACATAAAATGTAGAATTTGATCAAACCTTTTCACTTAGGGGAATGTAGATAACTTAAAAAAAACTTGCACTGGGAGCACAGTGTACAGTTTTGGTCACCCTGTTATGGGAAAGACATCATTAAACTGAAAAGATTGCAGAGGAGATTTACGAGGATGCTCTCAGGACTCAAGGGCCTGAGTTACAGGGAGAGGTTGGGCAACTTTATTTCTTGGAGTGTAGGAGATTGAAGGGTGACCTTGTTGAGGTGCATTAAATCATGAGGGGCAGAGATAGAGTTTTTCCCAGGGAAGGGGAACTAAAAACTAGAGGGCATAGGATTAAGGTGAGAGGGGAAAAGTTGCCTGAGGGGCAACTTCTTCACGCAGAGGGTGGTATGAACATGGAATGACTGACCAGCGGAAATGGTTGAGGCAGGTACAATAACAACATTCAAAAGACACTTTGATAAATACGTGGATAGGAGGAATTTAGAGGGACATGGGTCAATCGTGGGCAAATGGGACTAGCTTGGTGGGCACCATGGTCGGCATGGACAAGTTGGGCTGAAGGGCCTGTTTCCCTGCTGTGTTACTCTATGACTCTAGGATATGGAAGAATCACTTGCATTTATATAATGCCTTCCACGTCCTTTGTGTTAAAGAACTTTACAACCAATGAAGTGCTCCTCTAAAGTTCAGACAAGAGGGAGCCAACATGGAGCCAGAGGATCAATTTGCAAAAGGCCATTCCTGTGAACAGCAGTCTGGTAATGGCCAACTAATCTGTTTTAGTTAATTAATGTTAATTGAGCATAAATATTGATGAGGACACCAGTGATAAGATCTCTTTTTTCTTCTGAATGGTGCTGTGGGATCTTTTATGTTTTAAGCAAGAAAGGAAGGTCCCTCTCCCACAGTGCACCACCGACACATATGCATTGGAATGTCAGCCTAGATTTTTGTTCTGAAGTCTCTGTGGAGGGTCTGCGGTGACTCAGAGGTGAGAGTGCAGCCCACTGATTCACAGGCTCCACCACCAGCGATCACAGATTCACAGTGTAGTGGAGATTGCAGATGTTGGAAATCTGTAAGGACAAACAAAGGTGCTGGAGGAACTCAGTGGGTCAGGCAGCATCTATGGAGGGAAGTGGATAGTCTACATTTTGGGTCAACCAAAATGTCGACTGTCCACTTCCCTTCATAGATACTGCCTGACTTGCTGAGTTCCTCCAGCACCTTTGTAAGTTCCGACAGATTCACAGTGTGGTAGGTAAAGGAATCAAAGGCAAAGTGAAATAAGGCGTATACAGCAAACTGTGATAACTTTGAGGCACTGCTTGGTGAGACAGTGGAACTAGACTGGAGAGTAACTTTCAAAACAACAAATGGGGAGAAATTACACAGACAGGGGTGTAGCAGGGGGCAAATTGAATAAAATGACACAAATAAAAACTTGATAACCTCAGGCATACAATGATTCAATTAGTGAATAATATATAGAGCACTCAGGAAAAGGCCTACAAAATAACTCAACAAATAGTGTACATGACAAACATGTTGTTCTCACAACCATTTTATGAATAAAGAAGATCTTTGCCCTGCAGAAAGTGAAATAAATTTATCGACAAGCATTTTATTTAACCGAGTACTCTTCACCATTAGATTATTTTCTCTTCAGACCACGTGCAGCTGAGAAGGCAGTGCAGGGGGCAGATGGTAGCTGTCCAGATGTGCAGAAGGAATTTGCACTCTGTCAAGCGCAGCATGGAAACTGTCAAGGAAGAAGGATGTTAAGGCTTTCGAGGAAGGTGCAGATAAGGTTCATATGAATAGTGTCTGGATTACAAAACTTCTGTTACTGCACTAATGTCTTAGTGCAGTAATGTCTTAGTGCAATAATTGAAGTTTTGTAATCCAGACACCATTTATGCGAATCCTATCATTTACAGAGACAAATGGAGCTGTGTTTGTTCATCTTAGAGCAGAGGAGACTTAGGGGATATTCAACAGAGATGTTCCAGTTTGGAAGGGGTTTGGGAGAGCAACTAATGAGGGAATATCTTCTGTAGCAGGAAAGGTGATAACATGAGCACACGGATTTAAAGTCCTTGGCAAAAGCGCCAAGGTGAGGTGAAATATTATTCAGTGAGTTGACTTATCACATCCAGAAAGAACAGGGGATTCAGTAGAACATAGAACAGTACAGCACAGGAACAGGCCCTTCGGCCCACGATGTCGTGTTGAACTAATTAAACGAGTAACTAAACACCTAGCTAAACTAATCCCATCTACCTACACAAGGTCCATATCCGTCTATTCCCTGCATATTCATATGCCTATCTCAGAGCTTCTTAAATGCCTCTCTCATATCTGCCTCCATCACCTGCAGTGTGTTCCAGGCACCCACCACTCTCTGTGCAAAAACTTGCCCCGCACATCTCTTTTGAACTTTCCCTCTCTCACCTTAAATGCATGCCCTCTCGAATCAGACATTTCGACCCTGGGAGAAAGATACCGGCTGTGTACTCTATCCATGCCCTTCATAATAGTAAATTTCAAAAGTGAACTGGAAAAGTGAACAGAGGGATCTTAAGGTCCAGGTACACAGCTCCCTAAAAGTGGCCACACAGGCTGATTGGGTGGTAAAGAAGGTGTATGGCATCTTTGGCTGGATTAGTTGAGGCACTGAGTTCAAGAGCTAGGAAGTTATGTTACAGCTTTATAAAACTCTGGTTAGGCAACATTTACATTTATTTTTGGTCGCCCCATTCTAGGAAGGATGTGGAGGCTTTAGAGAGGGTGTAGAGGAGGTTATTAGGATGCCGCCTGGTTTGGAGGACATGTGTGATGAGAGCTTGGACAAACTGGGGCTGTTTTCTCTGGAGCGGCAGAGGCTGAGGGGAGATTTGATAGAAGTTTATAAGATTATGAGAGGCATAGATAGAGTCGACAGTTGGTATCTTTTTCCCAGGATTGAAATATCAGGTACTGGAGGGCATGTAGAGGTGAGAGGGGGGAAAGTACAAAGGAGATGTGAGGGGCAAGTTTTTTTACACAGAGTGGTGGGTGCCTGGAATGTGCTGCCAGGGGTGGTGGTGGAAGCAGATACGATAAGAGGTGCTTAAGAGACTCTTAGATAGGCACATGAATGTGCAGAGAAGGGAGGGATATGGTCAATGTGTGGGAAAGAAGGATTAGATTAATTAGGAGTCATTGGTTTAATTAGTTCAGCACAACATCGAGTGCAGAAGGGCCTGTCCTGTGCTGTACTGCTCTCTGTTCTATGTTCCAAAAATACATGAAAGGGAAATAGTTGGAGGGCATTGTGGAAAGGGTAGAGGAGTGGGAGCATTTGGACCGCCATTGGCAGAGTGGAGCAAATAGTATTCTTTGCAACATCATGGCAGCATGCTTTGATCTTTGGAAGATCGTGTGTGTTTTCTGCATGAATCTAAGGCACATTTGATTCAATGACAACAAGCCCACCTTCCACAGACCATCCAAGTGACTGAAGTCCCCCAGCCCTGTCATAAATCTCCCATCTTTTATAAGATTGTGTCATCCTTCTGAAAATGCAATGTCAGTATTGAACGCATTATTCTCGCTGATACCGTACCCGTATTTTACAAAATTAAGCACATCAACCTCGTATTTATACTGTGTGCCTCATGCAAAAAAACAACAGAAATTAATTTTAAATAAATTTTTCAACTTGCCCTGACACCTTGATTTGTATAGACAGATCCGGTTACTTGTCTTCTGTTCCTGAATCCACATTAAGACTCTCTCATTTAGTTATATTTCCTCTGCTCATTCACAATTCTCTGCACTAATCTTCATCTGCTTGTGTCATCCCATTGCAGCAGGTTGCATACTCTTGAAGTCTGCATGATCTTTTATGTCAGTTAACATGTTTTTGAGTCACCTGTAAACTTTGTAATCATACCTTCCACACAGGAGTCAGGTAATGATCAAAAAGAGACCCCTGGGGAATCTTGCTCTGCACCTTTATCTTGAAGTGGGTTCAGGGATGGTAAACAGGGAGAACTGACCTGTCTTTATCCAAACTTTTTACATGGACATAGAACAGTACAGCACAAGAACGGGCCTTTCGGCCCACGATGTCTGTGCTGAGCATGATGACAAAATAAACTAATCCCTTCTCTCTGCACATGATCCATTTCCCTCCATTCCCAGCATACTCATGTGCCTAGCTAAAAGCCTCTTGAATGCCACTGTCGTATCTGCTTCCACTCTCACCCCTGGCAGCACACTCCAGGCAACTACCACACTCTGTGTAAAAAGCTTGCCCTACACATCCCCTTTATACGTTCCCCCTTTTACCTTGAAGCTGTGCCCTCTAGTATTCCACATTTCCACCCTGGGAGAAAGATTCTGACTGTCTACCCAATCTGTGATCTGGCAGGCACGGTAGTGTAGCGGTTAGCGTAACGCTATTACAGCGCCAGCGACCCGGGTTCAATTCTGGCAGCTGTCTGTAAGGAGCTTGTACGTTCTCCCCGTGTCTGCGTGGGTTTCCTCCAGGTGCTCCAGTTTCCTCCCACATTCCACAGACGTACAGGTTAGGAAGTTGTGGGCATGCTTTGTTGGTGCCGGAAGTGTGGCGACACTTGCAGGCTGCCCCCAGAACACTCTACACAAAAAGATGCAGTTCACTGTGTGTTTCAATGCACATGTGACTAATGAAGATATCCTATCTTATAATTTTATAAAACTTCTATCGAGTCTCCCCTCAGCCTCCAATACTCCAAAGAAAACAATCTAAATTTATCCAACCTCTCCTGACTGCTCATACCCTCTAATCCAGGCAGTATCCCAGTGAGCCTCTTCTGAAACTTCTCCAAACCCTCTACATCCTTCTAGTTATGGGGCAACCAGAACTGCACATAATAATCTAAATGTAGCCTAACCAAAGTTTTATGCATCTTTGAAGCTAAATTGGAAGCCACACTACCATTCTATCTTTAATATCACACCAACTTTAAATGTTTACACGTAAATAATTAGGTTTTAATATGAAACATGCAGCTACATCAAGATTATTATAGGGACTTAATTTTGAATTTGTTTGAAATAATTAATTATATCATAAAGGGGGCTCAGAGAGAACTGTTGTAAAGCCAGTGAACAGTGAAATGTGTGGGCAATTAAGCACCAGTCTGTCCATCATAAGGTGCAGAGAATGCTATTAGGTGTTGTCAGATTCTACACCACAGATAAAAAGGGCACAAAGTGCATGAATCAATCCATCTGCAGCTACATCAATATTCTGATCAGAATTGAGTGTTGGCTTAAACACACAGCAATTTCGGAGATGTTTATGGATCAAACATCTACCAAGAACGTTGCATAATATTATTTCAAATTAGTTCAGACTGAATATTAATTAAGTGGAACGTGACTGGAGAATCACCTTGTTAAATTCAGCTGCTTCCCTTATCTAATTATTTCTCTCATCTATATTCAATGTTGCTTTTATCTGGCACTACCGAGGCCAATGATATTGCTCTGCACAACTCCTCCATTATTGGCATCTGTGAATGGCAGGGCGAATTAACACCCACATGGTACATTTCTCAGAAGACTTAAGAGAGTGTATTCATATCAACTGCTATTATGTGACCTCCTTTTTATAGTCTGTGCATTGAACCTGAACCTTGAATTTTTTGCACATTCATTTAGTTTCAAGTAGGTACAGTCAGCCCTGGCTATTTCTAGTACAATGCTTGTTGAGGTCAAGGGTATTGAACTTTTAGGGCTTCATTCTCTTGGTTAGGGTGAACAGTACATTTTAACAAATGAAACAGTCCTCTGAGTAAAGTGAAAGCTTCCATGGTTAATATTAACAATTTGCAAATAAAAGTATTTAGTCTGTAATTGAATCATTTTCTGTGGCATTCTCTCGGTTAAAATGTCTGGTCACCTCATTATAGGAAGGATGTGGAGGCGTTGGAAAGAGTGCAGAGGAGATTTACCAGGATGCTGCCTGAATTAGAGAGTATGAATTATGAGGAGAGACTAAAGGAGCTGGGGCTGTTCTCATTGGAGAGACCGAGGATGAGGGGAGACATGATAGAGGTATACAAGATATTGAGGAATAGATAGAGTGGACAGCCAGCACCTCTTTCCCAGGGCACCAATGCTCAAAACAAGAGGACATGGCTTTAAGGTAATGGGTGGGAAGTTCAAGGGAGATGTCAGAGGGAGGTTTTTCACCCAGAGAGTGGTTGGGGCATGGAATGCGCTGCCTGGGGTGGTGGTGGAGGCTGATACACTGGACAAGTTCAAGTGATTGTTAGATAAGCATATGGAGGAATTTAAGATAGAGGGATATGTGGGAGGAAGGGGTTAGATAGTCTCAGGTGTGGTTTAAAGGTCAGCACAACATGGTGGGCCGAAGGGCCTGTATTGTGCTGTATTGTTCTATGGTTCTATGGTAAAAATCTGTGAGAAAAGAGTGATATTTATAGAAGAAAACTGATCACCTTTGACATGTTAAATAACAGAAAATATGGGAAATAATTCAGTAGCTTCAACAATGTTCATGGAGTGAGAAACAGGGTCAGAATTTCATGCATGATTTTCCTTGTGATTTCCCTGTTGTTTACCATCTGCTTATTTTCCACAATATGAAGCACAGTGTACAATAGAAATACAAGGACAATAGACTCCTGGCAGGCACGGTAGCATAGTGGTTAGCATAATGCTTTACAGCGCCAGTGACCTGGGTTCAATTCCGGCCGCTGTCTGTAAGGAGTTTGTACGTTCTCCCCGTGTCTGTGTGGGTTTCCTCCAGGTGCTCCGGTTTCCTCTCACATTTCAAAAGACATACGGGTTAGGAAGTTATGGGCATGCTATGTTGGCGCCGGAAGGGTGGCGACACTTGCGGGCTGCTCCTCAAAAAAATCACTACGCAAAAAATGTATTTCACTGTGTGTTTCGATGTACATGTGACTAATAAAGATCTTATCTTATTTTAAATGTCCATTTCCTCCAGTGCCAGTTATGTGACAGGTGTTCAAGGCTCAACTTATGAACAGTCATCAGAATCTTGAATAAACTGGTAAATTGTTTATTACTGTCACCTGTACCGAGGTACAGTGAAAAACTTTGTTTTGCATGCCATCCATACAGATCATTTCATTACAACAGTGCATTGAGGTAGTACAAGGGAAAACAATAACAGAATGCAGAATAAAGTGTTACAGTTACAGAGAAAGTGCAGTGCAGGAGAACAATAAGGTGCAAGGCCATAATGAGGTAGATTGTGAGGTCAAGAGTCCATTTTATCGTACTAGGGGACCGTTCAATAGTCTCATAACAGCGGGATAGAAACTGTCCTTGAGTTTGGTGGTACGTGCTTTCAGACTTTTGTATCTTCTGCCCAATGGGAGGAGGAGAGAAGAGAGAATGTCTGGGTTGGGTGGGGTCTTTGATTATGTTGGCTGCTTTACTGAGGCAGTGAGAAGTATAGACAGAATCCACAGAGGGGAGGCTGGTCTTTGTGATGTGCTGAGCTGTGTCTACAAATCTCTGCAGTTTCTTGTGGGCTCAGACAGAGCAGTTGCCATACCAAGCTGTGATGCATGCAGATTGGATGCTTTCAATGGTGCATCAGTAAAAGTTAGTGATGGTCAAAGGGGACATGGCAAATCCCAAAAGTCACAAATAAACAGTCCAAGGGTATTCAAAGTATCTAATGAGATGCATTTATTGAGTTTCCTACACAGTAGGGATTCGAGTCATAGTTCATCACCATTTCTCAAAGGATGGGCAATAAATGCTAGAATTTGTGCCCATAACATTTATGTTATAAAAAAGTGGATTATTGCATGATGATCTAGCATAATTCTATTACAGCGCCAGCAACCCGGGTTCAATTCCGGCCGCTGTCTGTAAGGAGTTTGTACGTTCTCCCTGCGTCTGCGTGGGTTTCCTCCGGGTGCTCCGGTTTCCTCCCACATTCCAAAGACGTACGGGTTAGGAAGTTGTGGGCACGCTATGTTGGTGCCGGAAGCGTGGTGACACTTGCGGGCTGCGCCCAGAACACTCTATGCAAAAGATGGATTTCACTGTGTGTTTTGATGTACATGTCACTAATAAAGAAATCTTATCTTATCTTATGATCAGTACCTTGTAAACCCATCCCCATAATCTGTGGTCTTACATTCTGCCAATTCACTTGTCTGGCAATTGAAAATTATAAATCTGCTTCCATGATCAAATCCTTCTCTAACTCTCTCAGGGCCAATTGATTTTATATTGTATAATCCATCTTTTGCCCGCTATTCAATTATTTGTATTTACCAGTGTTGCAAAATAATTTTAGCCGGGGTATCATTACATAGGATTAGTGTAATAAAGACTTGAAAATCTGTACCAGGGCATGAACAGCCCAAAAAAAGATAGCCATAGTTAAATATGAGTTGCATCAAACATTTCACAGCAAGTTATGGTTAGCACTGATTCGGAGGGTTTATCTGAACAGAAGTGGTTTGGGAAGATTCACTATTTGCTGTATTGAGTTCATTGGCAAAAATTCAAAAAGAAACTGGCTTAAGTCTCAGTAACTTTTGACACTAATCCATTTTTAATGTTGTCAGATTGGGTTCCAAGTCTAGTCTATGTGGCAAGAGCACTGAAAATACTACTTTGATGAGAGATGCATGGCTAAATCCAAGGTATGTATTGCAACTTGTCAAGTAGGAGACCCAAGAAACTGCAGATACTGGAAGCTGGAGCAACAAACAACCTGCTGGAGGAACTCAGCAGGTCAAGCAGAAGGGAATTGTTGACGTTTGGGTCAAAACCCTGCATCAGTTCAAAATGTTGAAAATTCCTTTCCCTCTACAGATGCTGCTCGACCCGCTGAGTTCCTCCGGTGGATTGTTGGTAACTTTTCAAGTGGACTGCTTAGGCTTTTTGCTGGAACTAATGGAT